>NC_056737.1:153076314-153136887 GCF_019279795.1 Protopterus annectens | reverse complement strand
GAGGTAGTTACTGAGCACCTTTTACATCAGTGGTATTTGGAGGTAGTCACTGAGCACCTAGTGCAGTGATGGTATTTGTAGGTAGTCACTGTGCACCGAGTACATTGATGTTATTTCGAGGTTGTCACTGAGCACCTCGTACATTGATGGTATTTTGAGGTAGTCTCTGAGCACCTAGTACATCAATGGTATTTGGAAGTAGTCACTTAGCACCTAGTACATCACTGGTATTTGGAGGTATTCACTGAGCACCTAGTACAACAAAGGTATTTGGAGGTAGTCACTAAGAAGATCAGATACTGAATCTGGTATGGATTACTTATGAAATAACATTTCCTGAAGAACCATCAAAACCCTCACAAAGCCTTCTCCAGTTGACAACACTGTTAAGTGCTGGCACAGAACATTATCATCCCCCCCAGCAGACGTAATTCTACACCCCCTTGAATAAGCATATGCACCTGGTTTGCTCATGACAAATTCTAGGTTCCCACCACTCTTTTCGACAAGTTAATATTCAGTTTTTCTAACTGTCTCCTCAACATTAAGACACTATTGCCCCTAGTAAGAATCTTTCTGTCTCATTCTATGTATCTATACAAAGAAATTACCATGGCATCTCTTGATGTGCTTAAAAGACAGATCTCCCTTCTTCAGAATGCATAGATTCACTTCATGGGTTCTCCACTTGTGTAGACAGACCAAAATCTAAGTTTTTTTATACCTACTGTTTATTTTCAGGATATTCCTCCAATTGATCATATATGAGAACTGAATAGCCTTCTTGACTCTTACCAGAAATTAATTCTGTACTCTGGATGCACTGTAGCTAACGTTCTCTACAGTGTAACACAGTAACAACTCAGTTTTGCTCAGGTTTCCTACAGATATATCACATCCTTGTTTGTCCTAAAAGGAGCTATAACATATTTAATGATAACCCATCATCTACTAATGATTATGAATCCATGGTTCTGCTTCACAAAAACTTTTTTAATGGATCTTTGCCAGTAAATACAAGGTGGCTACAGTTCCCTGTTCCTAATATGAGGACTTTACATAATGTTCAATGCAGTGTTCTATATAGCTACCACAACAAAGGGGAGAATGAAAGGACTCTTGCTGGAAAACTCATGACAAACCCCTTGATTCTGGATAAGGTTCACGTCATGAATCATTAAGTTGTAATTGACTTTGTTTTGGAACCAAGACACAGCTTATATAAATATATATATATATATATATATATATATATATATATATATATACGGTATACTGAAGCACAACTAGAAATACCATCTAGTAAAAATAAAAAACACATTTATTTATTGGTGAGTGCTTTCACCACATATTGTGGCTTCATCAGACCATATACAAACAGAGAAACTGATAAAAAGCAGTACTTATAAATGTCTTCTCCCACTCCTTAAGTTCAAACTTTACTTTCATCAAATCATTGTGCAACATAAATGCCCCCTAATTAAATGAGCATCATCAATTCTTCCCTTATTTAATTTAAAACAACAAATAAGTTAGCAGATTGCCATCTCATATATAACATAATAACAGTAAAAAGTTTTACTTTATATAAATAAAAATAAGAATAAAACACAGCTTTATGCAATCGGGTATACATATCATGTCCAAGATTAAGATTGTATGACATACTCACTTATATGCTTGTTCAAACCAAAGTAACTAGATGTATCACTGTGCCTTTCTAATATAGAGATATATCTCATGCAAACTCGTGCCTACTGTAATGTATTGTCACTAGTGCAATTCGCAGACATACAAGTTCAGCTACATTAGTCAAGCTCAGTGCTTTTAATGTTAAAATGGCACATGACTAGAATACAGCTTTATATTCTAAATAAAATGACTATCTAAGCCGTCAATCAAAGAACATAAATCATATTGAATATATGTGCCACTTGCTCCTAGACATAATAAAATAAAATATAATAAAATATGAACTACACCTTATTCTAAGCATGATAGTATACTCTGACCACCACCAATGCTGAAACTCATTTAACAGATCATGGTAGTAAGTAGATAGCTTCAATGCATCACCCATTTCAACTTTTTGTGTGCATAATAGCACTCGCTCTATCAGTTGTGCATAGATACACTATCTAAATTATGTCACTGCGCTACCTCGTTTGTTCAATGATGGCTATATATGATGGATCTCTATAGCCGTATAAAAACTATATTCACCTACCCCTCTTAATATATATAAAATGAGGGATATCTAATAAATGGTACAGTTCTAGATAATACACATACCTTGAACCTATGCTCATATATAAATTTCATAGCAGTCACCATAGATGTACACCCATATATAAGGCAAAACTCTATTAGTTGCTATACTCCATAAATTAATATTACAACTCCCATTAAAAGGAGTTGCTAGCCATATAAATCATTTTTATTCAAAAAGCTTAGAAGTATTATACAGAATCGGGAAGCACTCGACATCATATTAATATCTTATTAGAATGCATAATTGTAAATACACATACTAGACATTGTATATAATATGATCATGCCAAGTTCTACTAGGGTCACAGAAATTTTACATACTAAAATATAGAAATATAAAAATGTATATGTATATGTATATGTATAAAATAGGATTAAGCCTGCACTCAATAAATAACCAGTTAATGCAGCTTACTAATAACAAAAATCGAATAATAAAGATAAGCATCAGCAATTACGCCCTGACTAGGTGTACATACAGATTTAAAAATGGGATGTAGCCCTTCATATGGAATGTAATTAACTTAACTAAACCATAGATGGACTTCAGCGAAAAGTTATAAATTAGTATCTAAAGATATATAGATGTACTTAAATAATTCAGATACTCCTATCTAGTACACTCAAATATCATACTAATATCATATATAGATGTTACAACCATGTATATATAACTGTAGATGTTTATAGACATATCAAGGCTAAAATATACTTCATATAGTCTAATCACGTTGTAATTCTTAGCCTTAAAAATAAAGATCTAAGGGACATTATTACAATATAAAACATGTGCCTATATGTGTCAACATAAGACAAACCAAGAACATATGACAAATAAGGATCTATGTTGCAAACATACCCATATAGCAATATTTATTTTAAAACATGGTAAATCCAATCCATATTTACTTTTCATATATATTTATTTATATAGCATAGTATATATGCATTTAAAGCTACTTTCTAGGTAGATCCCTTGCATCCAGACACACTTCATAGAGATTTTACCATTAAGTCCTAGTCCTTTTTCAGCTTGAAGCTTTAGTATCCATCTTAGTTCACTGTTTTCAGTTAAATCTTTAATGTTCCCCATTCTATGTCCTAGACTAATTTGTTCTAGGCCTATAAATTTAAAATTATGATTTAAAACACTCATGTCATTGTACTTTGATAATGCACTAACTAAATCCCTGTGTTTTATGCTATTAGTGTGCTCTCTTATCTGTTCTTTAAATGTGCGGTTAGTTTTTCCCACATAAAAGCGTAGACAGCAATCACATTGCGTTAGGTATATTATATTTCTACTATTACAATTAATTATATTATGAACCTTGTATATCACATTTGTTTCAGGATGTATAAACTCATTAGTTTGCTTAATATACTAGCACATATTACAAAGACCACACTTTATAGTCCCAGTCACTATTAAATCTTTAGGAATAGCTTCATCCTTTGGGTAGCATAATCCTTTTAAAATTCTTCCTATTTTTAAAACAAAAATGGGGTTGTTCGCCTACTACTGCTTTAATCTTAGCATCAGTCATGAGTAAAGGCCAATGCTTGTAGAATACATCCTTTACTTTATTTACATCACTAGTATATGGTATAGATATTTGTACTTTATTCGCTCCTTTATATGTCTCAATTAGATGCCCTGTATGTAATTCTGTATTAAGGCCATCTGAGAAATATGGCTTTGCTCTGTCACTTCTCAATATTTTTAGTTCTTCTAATACTGGAGTCACTTCTGTGCCCTGATATCCTCTTTGACATAAATTTCCTTCAAGTTGAACAAGGCCTTCATGGAACAAATTTTCCTGGTTACTCAGGAGTGAAACAAACATCCCCTGCCCTTTAACTATATTCTTGAATGTTTTCCTAGGGTGCATACTTGATCTATGCAGATGTGTGTTAGTACAGCATTCTTTATGATATATCTTAGTTTCAAAGGATCCTTGTTTATTCATAGAAACAAAAGTATCCAAAAATACTACCCCTTCTGTTGAATACTTCAATTCAAATTTCAGAAAATTGGTTGTGCTTTCTATTGTTTCCACAAATATTTTAAGCAAGGACAGGGGACCTATCCAAACTAGAAAAATGTTTTCCACAAAATGACAGTAGAAACTCACATATTTCTTATATAATTCTAATGGGAACATGCATTCTGTCTCCCACTGGGCCATAACTGCATTGACGTAGCTATTGGCACAACATGTGCCTATAGCCACACCTTTGCGTTGGAGATAGTAAGTACCATCAAAGACAAATACATTATTCTTTAATACTGTATCCATGAACGTACATATAGTATCTATCAACAGTCCACCATATTTACTCTTCCCTATAAGGAAGTTTCTTAGTAGATTCACACCTTCCAAGTTTTGAATAGAGGTAAACAAAGATGCTACATCAAGTGTAACTAGATATATGTTGTCACTATGTTGCAACACATGGTTAAATTTAAACAGACTCTCTAAAATTCCTTGGAGTCTTTTAGCACAACATCAATCTCATCCCATACCGGTCTCACTTGCAGTTCGACAAAAATGGAAACAGGTTCTGTAAGCCATCCATGCCCTGCTACAATGGGCCTAAAGGGTGGCTTAAATTTATTTTTGTGTATTTTGGGCTTGCCTTGAAAGGATGGATTCAGAGGATGTTCCACCATAAGAAATTGGATTAATTCTAATGACAGATTATATCTAATCATATAATCATTAATATTGATTTTTATCAGGTGTTGCATTGTCTGTATATTTTCAAATGTAATGATCTTATATACTTTTGTATCAGACAACATTTGATATAATGAATTAAAATAGAATTCTCTATCCATCACTACAGTCATGCCGCCCTTATCTGCAGGCCTAAATACTAGTAGTGTGTCTGTCTTCAAGTGTGTTAATGCTAGTTTTTCCTGTTGGGTTAAATTAACATACCTGTTATGATTTGTTCTACTCCTTAAGGTGTTATACATGTCATCTTCACATATTTTTCCAAAGGCTTTTAGAATTGGGTGATTAATAGGTGTACAGTTACTCAATTTTTTATATTCATAAATATTATTAGGTGTGTCCATAGGAAATGTCAATTTCAGCATTACATTTCTCAAAAAAAGCTTTAAATCTATTAAAGTGTCTGGCAAATCAGCCGACTGCGCTGGTATAAATGAGACTCCTTTTTGTAAGACTGAAATTTCTGCATTTGTTTGTTGTCTCTGAGATATATTCCAAGCAATATTTTGATTCAGTTTTGCTGCCACATCTTTTTCAATGTCAGATATTCAGTGTTGTCCATTTGGTCCTTCCTTTTCATCCTGCCTTGACTCATGGAGTGAAATGGTTGTTGCCCTCTCTCTTGCCGGATGGGTAGTGGAAAAATTGGATATGTTGGTAATCCATTGTTGATAGGATCTTTCCGTCTGACTAGTAGTTGACCAGGTGCTATATCACTAGATTGTTGCACTGCTGATTGGGCTGGCTCACATTAATTGCTTCTACATGAGATAATAAACCAGTATTCTCATTTACTGAAAGAATAGGGCTTTGCAAGTCATTAGCTGGAGCTCTACTATATGTTCCCATTGACTTGCCATTCAAAGGGTTTTTATTAGATATATATGAAAAATAAATATGGATTGGATTTACTATGTTTTAAAATATTGCTATATGGGTATGTTTGCAACATAGATCCTTATTTGTCATATGTTCTTGGTTTGTCTTATGTTGACACATATAGGTACATGTTTTATATTGTAATAATGTCCCTTAGATCTTTATTTTTAAGGCTAAGAATTACAACGTGATTAGACTATATGAAGTATATTTTAGCCTTGATATGTCTTTAAACATCTACAGTTATATATAAATGGTTGTAACATCTATATATGATATTAGTATGATATTCGAGTGTACTAGATAGGAATATCTGAATTATTTAAGTACATCTATATATCTTTAGATACTAATTTATAACTTTTCGCTGAAGTCCATCTATGGTTTAGTAAAGTTAATTACATTCTATATGAAGGGCTACATCCCATTTTTAAATCTGTATGAACACCTAAGTCAGGGCGTAATTGCTGATGCTCATCTTTATTATTCTATTTTTGTTATTAAGAGGTTGCATTAACTAGTTATTGAGTACAAGCTTAATCCTGTTTTATACATATACATATACATTTTTATATTTCTATATTTTAGTATGTAAAATTTCTGTGACCTTAGTAGAACTTGACATGATCATATTATATATAATGTCTAGTATGTGTATTTACAATTATGCATTCTAATAAGATATTTACATGATGTCGAGTGCTTCCCAATGTAATATAATACTTCTAAGTTTTTCTGAATAAAAATGATTTATATGGCTTGCAACTCCTTTTAATGGGAGTTGTAATATTAATTTATGGGGTATAGCAACTAATAGAGTTTTGCCTTATATATGGGTGTACATCTATGGTGACTGCTATGAAATTTATATATCAGCATAGGTTCAAGGTATGTGTGCTATCTAGAACTGTACTGTTTATTAGATATTCCACATTTTATATATTTTAAGACGGAAAGGTGAATATAGCTTTTATACGGCTATAGAGATATAGCCATCATTGAACAAATGGGGATAGTGCAATGACATCATTTAGATACTGTATCTATGCACAACTGATAGAGCGAGTGCTATTATGTACATAAAAAGTTGAAATGGGTGATGCATCGAAGCTATCTACTTACTACCATGATCTGTTAAATGATTTCAGCATTGGTGGCGGTCAGAGTATACTACTATGCTTAGAATAAGGTGTAGTTCATATTTTATTTTATTTTATTTTATTATGTCTAGGAGCAAGTGATGCATATATTCAATATGATTTATGTCCTTTGATTGACGGCTTAAATAGTCGTTTTATTTAGAATATAAAGCTGTATTCTAGTCATGTGCCGTTTTAACATTTAAAGCACTGAGATTGATTAATGTAGCTGAATTCATATGTCTGTGATTTGCACTAGTGACAATAAATAACAGTAGCACGAGTTTGCATGATATATTATATCTCTATATTAGAAAGGCACAGTGATACATCTAGTTACTTTGGTTTGAACAAGCATATAAGTGAGTATGTCATGCAATCTGAATCTTGGACATATGTATACCCAATTGCATAAAGCTGTGTTTTATTTTTATTTTTATTTATATAAAATAACATTTTTTACTGCTATTATGTTATATATGAGATTGCAGTTTGCTAACTTGTTTGTTGTTTTTAAATTAAATAAGGGAAGAACTGATGATGGTCCTCATTTAATTAGGGGGCATTTATGTTGCACAATGATTTGATGAAAGTAAAGTTTGAATTTAATGAGTGGGAGGAGACATATAAAAATGCTGCTTTTTATCAGTTTCTCTGTTTGCATATGGTCTGATGAAGCCACAATATGTGGTAAAAGCGCTCACCTATAAATAAATGTGTTTCTTATTTTTACTGGATGGTATTTCGAGTCATGCTTCAGTGTACCTTTGTCGTTTTTTGCTGTTTCATTCTCTGTTTATAACGGGACCTGTTTACCTGCTGGGTAGTGTTCGATACCGGTCTATTATCTATTATTATCTATATATATATATATATATATATATATATATATATATATATATATACACACACACACACACACATATATATATATATATATATATATATATATATATATATATATGTACATATATGTGTATATGTGTGTGTGTGTGTGTGTGTGTGTGTGTGTGTGTGAGTAAATCAAAGAGAAAATAAAAGTAAAATATACCCTCTTCATCTTTCTGCCCTGAAGCAGACAAAAGAAACTAGAAAAATATTACTTATGTTGGTCTTACTGTAATAAATGTTTGCACTTCAGACATTTATCAGAAGACAGTATAACATGTTGCTGGTGGTCAGTGGCGTAACTACGTTAGGAGCGCCCTGAGGCAAACTTTTCCTAGGCGCTCCAACACCCCCCCCCCCCGGGAACCCAAGCCATCGAGATGACCGAAGCCAAAGAAATCACATATAGTCACTTGACCTATGACAGTGGCATAAAACACTGAAATCTGGAGACGTGCTATTTCAGCAAAAAGTAAAAAAAAAACAATTATAAAACACACAATTATAAATCCACATTAAAAAAATCTGTAACTAGAGGCTGCTGCTAGCAAACAACTTTATATGTCATTGTTTCATCTACAAATAAAGTGACTGTTGCCCTTGAAGAATAAATTGCCTTTGTTGCATGCATTAAAACATAAGCTAGTAATACACAATAGGGAATGGATAGCAAACTGATAACAGGTTCATAGTTACTAGGTATCTTTGCCAAAAAGGACTGCAGCATCCACCCCCTTTACAACACAGTACAGTATCAGCAATGCATCTACCTACTGTGGGAGTAGAACCCACAGCCTTCAGCATCAAATATAGCCCCCAAACATTCAGTGAATTCAGTTCTCACCACAGCTCTCAACCTCTTAGCAAAAAACACCAGGACAAAGCCAGTAATGGGGGAATATAGCCCCCAAACATATTCAGTGAATTCAGTTCTTACCATAGCTCTCAACCTTAGCAGAAAACCTGGATGAAGCCAATAACAGGGGGAATACAGTCCCAAAGACAGGGCTACATTTCAAATATCCATCTTATACACTTAGAAAATTGCTTTTGTGTCACCATGCACTTTCTAAAGAATATGAAGTCTGATATTCAAATGAGTGTCATTTTATTTTAACATTTGTTAACCAGGAAAGTCTGACTTGGAACAAAAGCTAATTTTTAGCAGAGGCTCAGGGAGAAACACTCCAGAGTCCAGACACACACACACCTCTCACTCTGAACTAAATGCCACACACACACCTCTCACTCTGAACTAAATGCCACACACACACCTCTCACTGAACTAAATGCCACACACACACCTCTCACTCTGAAATCCCACACACACACCTCTCACTCTGAAATCCCACACACACACACCTCTCACTCTGAAATCCCACACACACACTAGTATAGTTAATAGAAGTGCATCTCATAAGCATGTGATTTCAATATTTTAGTAGCCGTAAACCACAAGCTTCACTAATGAAGTCATATATAAAATAAATGCACTGCGTAACGGTTTGTCATAATGGTTAAGGTTGTCCCTTCAAACACAAGTAAAAAAATTCTGACTTATTTTAACTTCATCTGTTTTTTTATCTAAACGAGTTCTCTAATCAGTTATTTGTCTTGTAAGTGTATATTGTCAAGACTGTTCAACTTCTCATCAAGGATGAAAAACACCGACTTGTGGACTTTGTTGAGACATGGAAAAAACATGCTGATGAAGTCCAGAAGCCAGTAAATATGCTTTTTTTGAGCAGGCTGGGACAGAAACAGCTGTTGAGATTAGATCTATTTCTCTAAATTAAATCACTGCAGAAATTAAACAGTTCCATTTTGGCTGGAAAAAGAAACTGGATGGGTCTCATTTTAATGCACTTTTTCACTAATCTTCCAGAAAGGGGACAAGAAGGTCTGTTTCATATATTGAGGGAGCTTACTTCTCAGATTTCCTAGAAAAGCCTATGTTGGTGTCCTGGAAAGGATGCTCCATCTGGTAGCTAAGAAGGAGCATTCTAAATTCTGTCTTATGCTTAGCATACATTAACTTGATAATCCCCTCCAACCCACCTAAATAGGTCAGTGTACTTCTTTCCCCATATTGATCTCTCTGTCTGTCAGTTCTGTTAACCAGTCCTGTACCTGGAGCCACAAATGTGACTATTAAATAATTACACAGGCTGAAGCTACTCAGTGGAGAAGATCTAGTGCTTGCCAATCCCTAGTCACATAACTTTATAATGTTAATGTCCAGTAGGCACCAGTAACCTTATAGTTTTCTAACATGATTTATATGCATCTTTGAATTAAGTAGAAAGGATTCTCACTGCATCTGAAATAGCAGTATAGGTTCTGCATTTCTAGTTGTGGCTCAAGCATTCAGTATGTAGTAGGCGGACTGTAGCAGACATTTGTAGCAAGCAGCTTAATGCAGTTTTAATTAGAAGAGCCATTTTGTCTGAAAAAAAAAAGTGAAGCCTTTTTGTTTGTTATGGTTCTGGAAAGCACGCCCCACCCTCCTTTAGTACAGGGTGTCATATCGGCCCATTCAGCCTAAAGTCAGCCCTCTGTGGTACAATTCTAATACTGAGATTCTTCAGTTCTCTGTCATTACTGAGATGAAATTATGTCCCATTACCCAAGCTTTTGGGACATTGTCTGTAATCTTTGAACAAAGAGTGTTAGAACTGTGCAATCCATCTAAAATGAAACTTGGAGGAGTAAGGAGTGTTTCACGCTACTTGATATGGCTTTTTAAGTACTGTAAATGTGATACGTAGACAAAATTCAGAATACCTTTATTTTTATTCTGTTTGCTGGTCCCCTTAACATGAACATTGCGCTTTGTGATACAATTATTTCTTGGACAGGGCCCATGCCATTTTTTTTCTAACAATTGGGTGCATGTATACCACACTTGGCACTCGCCACATGCCAACACACACACCGACCTCTCACACTGAACTAACACAGTCACTCACACACACAAATAAATCCCACACACACACATACACCTCTCACTCTGAAATCCCACACACACACACCTCTCACTCACTCCGAAATAAATTATAATTAAAAATCCCACACACACACCTCTCACTCTGAAATCCCACACACGCACACCTCTCACTCTGAAATCCCATCTTCCACACATTACTCACTGTTAAATCCCATCTTCCATCCTGTCTGTCCATCCGTCCGTCCGTCCATTTTTCAGTTCCCGGACCCGCTCACAAGTTACTTGAGTTGAGTAGTCCTCGACTTAACGACTGAACCGCTTGCTCGCATGTAGTCTTCAACCGTCCATTTTGGTTCCCACTCGCAAACTTGATGTGCTGCACAGTCACTGCGCGCGATGATGTCAGCACGCCCGCGGCCCCTGACTACACTTCTTAAAGACGAAAAAAAAAATTATTTTTTTTAATGAAATGCCCTGCCCAAAGTGCCCCCTGCTGCTTGGCGCCCTGAGGCAATTGCCTCACTTCGCCTCTGGTAGTTACGCCACTGCTGGTGGCCTCAGTCTTCCCTCAGTCAATACTGTGATGAAAGAGTTTGATTAGGTCAGCTCTACATACACATACACGAAGAAAAAAAAAAGACTCTACTGAACTCTGGAACTATTTCTAGTGCATCTCTTGTAGAGCAGGATTTTGTACATTCCTTGCATTTCTCTCAGGATTTTATTCTGCATTTCCATACCAGATGCCTGCAGAATAGTCAGGACAATAACATATCTTCTGATTACTGGAAATGTTTACTACATACAGATGCTTTTAATGCAAAGGATGTGCACTACAGAATAAGATGCAGAATTTCTTTATATGTTTTATGATATTGAATGTAACAAAAATGTAAACATATCAGTATATTGTTCCTTAGGCTAAATGATGTTGTAAAGGAATCCACACTTCTTTTAAGTTTTAGTCATCCTTTGAAATGTCTGACCAGGAAATATACACAAAGAGGTGAATGTTTGTTTATATCAATACATAAATAGCTTGTTTAGAGAATTTGCAGTGACTACAACCATATGAAATCTAAGTAGAAAGGGAACCTTAGGTTGATGCCAGAGAAAAACACTGCATGGTCTTAAACTTGGGTTAAGGTCACTACATAGCATACTCCACTCCCAATATATCACATACTGCATGGAAGTATCCATTACAGATATGATCCTGAGTATTTGCATAGCGACTGCAAAATGTTGTGGTTGTCCTTGATGCATGAATCTTTAAAGCATGCTCTGATACAACCTTAACGTACCATGCTTATACAGGCATTGAAGGATAATAGTTACTGCGTAGTGTTGTCTCAGTGCAATGGAATATGACTGGCTCATTTCTCTGAAGGTTTGAAATGTGGCCTAGCTAATGTGATACAGGCTATGGAGAAAAGAAAGTTATGAATAAAGACAGAGTATCGACTCACCTGGCACTGGTGCTGTGGGACTAGGAGCTGAGTCAATGCTACACACCCAAGACTGGTGGGCCTCTTAACTATAGGGGTCAAAGCATTAAGGGACATGACCCTAATGCTGTTGGTGGAGGAGGTAAACTTCTGATATCAAAATAATGCATGGCTTATACTTTGAGTCAGTGAATGCCCATAGCTTAGGTACAGGTCAGGAAATGGCAGTAAGAGCAATAATGAAACCAGCACACACAAAACATTACAGCCCTGTCTTCCACATTCCCAGCTCCCCCCCCCTGGGGAACCAGACACTGATGATAGGCATTAGAAAAGCTGCCTCACAGTATGAGTTTATCAGGAGTAGGTCAAAAATTTAAAAGGAACATAGACCCCAAATTCCCAGCAAGCAGCCTGCAAACATCACTCTGCCAAAATTTGGTCAGTCTTAGACTTTTTCTTGCTGGGTACAGAATATAGATGTACAGCTGTCCTGGATGGAGGGGAGGCTGTTGGTGTCTACTAGACAAGACAAAATATAATTTTATTTTCCAAATTCAGTTTATACGCCTGAACTCCATCTTGCAGAATCAAGATCAGTAAAACATAATTCAATTAACTATATTTCATTCCAGAACAGTAAAGCCAATAAATAGAACACACAAAAGTCTTATATTTGGAATTTACAGACATTCATTCACAGGTACTGATGAACTGTTGGAATATGCTATAATATAAAAGTCAGGATGAGATGCACTCCATTTCAGTGTTATGAAGGAGATAGATTCTAAAGCGACATAAAGTAGATGCAAGGCATAACAGCTAATTCTGTAATTGATGTCAGTCTATTGCAGGGCATACATACACATACATACACTCCTATGGACAATTTGAAGGATTTCCAGTTCAGTTATTTTTTTTTTTTGAAATGTTTGAAAAACTGACATGGACACAGGAATAATGTGTCGACTCCACAAAGAAAGCATCAGAGCTGAGAAATTAATTAGAGAACCAAAACATGGTGATGTAGCAGCTATAACCACTGTGTTACTGCACTACCCTCTGATAGGATTACATAATTAAAAGAAAAAATCAGTGCACATTAAAAATACATAGGCAGCTCAAGACTTTCATTTACTAAATTTTTGTTATCTGGGTTAGTACTAGTAGACCAAAGGCTTATCTAACAAGTGGACTGTATTCTACAAGGCTGAACATCGACTACTGACTTGTGTTTTCCACGGGAATAGTATTGTTTTTCAACTTATTACACCCCATTGTAGAAGCAAGAAATACTACAGCAGATAAAGATAATGTAGCAACTCTGGTAGACATGCACAGCAGAATGAATGGACGGCACTAATATAACTGAGCAGGTTCGATGATGATTCATCTGCAATATATCTAGTAAACTGACATCTATCAACACACTCATTTGAGTAGACATTGAGATATAAAATGTAACTCAGAAAGGTAATCATTTAAAATCTTGCAACTTGGATTGCTGAATCCCAAAATTTGGAGAACGAATAAACAAAAATCTGGAGATTGCCATTTCTCAGAATATTCCCTTTTCTCTGAAATACAATAATCTTTGAGTCACTATATTCAAGTCTGGGGTTCAGGGTTCTTACTCGTCTAAAGAAAAGAATTTTAAAGGAGACGAGTGGTGTTTGATACTGGCTCTACTGTATTTTCAATCTTTTTTTTTTTCATTCTCTCAGGATTCGGAAATGCGACTCTCGAGATTTGAATAAAGAGCCATCAAAACATTCTTTATCAGTTGTCACTTGCTGCACATTTTAGGGAAACATATAACAGGGTATTTCGGGGTTGCATCCAATAATTATACCTTATTAACTACAGTTTTAACAAAAAGGGCATCAAGAGTATGCTGGCAAAGGAGTGTGTCAGGTTGCCATCTTATACATTTTATTAAAAGGCTGTTGAAAATGGTTGGTGTGATGACTTGTCATTTTGGCAAAGGAAATGTTGCATAGTGAAGACACAAGACTGAACATCATGCATTTGGGTGGGGTCAGTACTCACATTTCAGTCTCCAGTATTGGATAAAAATGGAATGCTAGGTATATGGCATATTGGGACATATGAAGCCAATAAAAGGAGGAGACACAAAAATAGTAGGAAATGAATACAGTTCGAAGAGTTGGTTGATAGTGTCTATTTTCCACACATTAATTTTTCTAGTTTTCTGTAAGTTCTGAAAAATATATTTTATTGTTCTACACTTGATAACAGCTGCATTCAGTTATGATATACAACATGTTAAAGCAGTCTTGGTCATAAGAATTATGTTTGTACACATTTATTATGACATCCACAGTGCAATTGAAATGCTCAGCTGTTTATGGGGTCTTACTTTAATTATATGTACTTAAGCTTTCAAAGCCAATGATGTACATTGATTTAATGTGTGAGTAATAATAATCCTTGATAATGCAGGAGTTTATATGGATTTCAAACAATGTCTAGAGTGGGTTGCAGGTCAAACAGCAAGTGCTGAAATGAGTGAATGCTTTTTCAGGCTGTGAAGAACAACAAATGCTCAAATGAACGATTGTTGTTTTCAATGGCATTTTTGCTGGCAGCCTTGTGTTTCGGATCATGGTGCAGTGCGGAGGATTAAATCTCTTCATAGATAATGCAATTATTTCAGCCTTACCCTGCTTTTGTGTGATCTCAAGGTTTCGAGACTGGTATATATAATTAGTGGGGGGGGGGTGCAGGGGTGCTTGCGTCCCATCAAAAAAAAATTAGTTTTGATTTTTGTTGTTTTTCATTTAGATTCAGTCTAAAATGATTGTTCTTTCATCGTTCATTCTTACAAGTGTTCAGTGTTTTACGAGACGTTCCTTAAATGCACTATGACGTGTGAGTATGTTACATGAGTGCTCCATGGGCCCAGTGAGTGGATTTATATATTCGTTTGCTTTTCTGTTTGCTTGTTTATTTGTTCATATACTTTGTTTATTCGTTTATTTGTCTGGTCATTTGTTTTTAATAAGAGGTAGTAGAACATTGATCCAAGTGTACCTTTTCTTTAGGTTCAACCCAACATTACAACTGAGTCACTAAGAATCATAGCAGTTATTTGCAGAGACTGCCTTGATGGTAAACATATTAAACAGTATACATACATATATACTTAAATGAACAAACATAATATGAAATAATGCAATCAGTGTTACTGTTTGCAATATATGCAACTGAAAGGGACAGTATGTTACAGCAAATTTCAAGAAATGTTTGCCCTATACAGCCAGATGATCATTATTCTAATTAAAATTGGGTATCTAAAGAAAAACAATAAGGTTGGCACTGTTAAATTTAGGGCCTTTTTACTCTACAAGGTAAAACAGTTCACCCCAAACCCCAAATTGTTTCACTATTTTATGGCAATTTCATTACAAGTTGTGCAACACAAAATACAAAATAATTTCACTATTTCACAGCAGCTCCAATTGTTTCAATAACGTGGCACAGTAAAGCTAATTTTAAATAAGCCATTTCCCATAAGTTTTCCTTATTTTATCTCTAGGTTTTGAAATTAAAATTGCCAGAACTGTAGCTTCTGTTTTTGAGTTCTTAAAAAGTAAGTTCCTCTTGGGTTCTGAGTATTTGTGACACTAGGAAGGTAATAACGGGTCTTGTATACTTCACTGGTCATATGTTTCTCCTTGCCCACCTGTATTTAAGCACAGCTCCCATCTAGAGTTGCCAACTTATTAGATGCCCAAAGTGGGACATTTTTTTTATAAAAAAGAGTACATTTCATGACAAACCATGCCTGAACCCAGTTCAGTAAAAGGCTGGATTTCACTTTGTGAAAATAAAAGCACAGTTTTATAGAATTTGCTTCTGTTGTTTCATATTATATTAAGGCGTTTAAAATGGAAAATAATTATTTTATTCAACTAATAGAAAAATGAAGTATTTTGTGTCCTAAAATCTCAGACTATTCATAGGTTCATAGGTTGATACTAGGCTATCTATAGGGCATTTATAAGCCTAGCCAGAGTGTGTTTGGCTTTCGCCACCCTTTTAGATTAGTTGACTGTGCCTCTGAATAGTAGGTCACAGAAGGCAGCCCTTGTAAGGTTAGTTTACTGTACCTCTGTCAAGCAGGGACACAGAAGAGATCCCAGGGGTAAACTTACGATCTCCCATCCACTCGTCAAGATTTCTCTTGAAGAGGGTCAGCGAGGGGCTCTGCCTAACATGGATTGGGATTTTGTTCCAGAGTGATATGAGTATTTATCAAGTTTCGATTTTTTTAGCAGGACAGAACTGTCCAGATAGGGATTGCCCTCCATAAAGAGAGCCCAACCCTACTCCCATTAAATGACCCACGTGGAACACTAGTTTTCACTCTTACATACACTGCTGTCAAATTAGAAAGTCTTCACAGTACATTCACTGTAATTCACAGGGGGTGACTATGGAGTACCTCTAGCCACTATTTTGCTGCCTTGATATTCATTCATTCTGCCACTCAGCTGCAGACTGCAGAAAAAATATTCAAATGTTATAATAAGGAACAGCAGGACAGACAAGGTGCAGTTAACAACATCTGTACAGCTCCATGCCAGCATTTCCAACTGGACGACCTTTCACCCATTTTGCTTTTCCAAGCTGTAGGGCTTCTCATTTCAGAATGTACAGACTGTAATTTATAATAACTGTTTTTGTGCTTTAATTTTTTTCCTCTACAGAGAATCATTTTCTCAGGAAAATTTATAACCAGGTTGGTAAAAACAGCAGACTTGACTGTGTGAAACTGTTTACTGACTCTGGAAGATTAAATCTCTGTATAGACAATGCAATGAATCATGACATATGCAAATAACAGCATGAAGCCAGACAGTATAAACAAAAGCAAAACTCAGAAACATCAATACTGGTGTACTTAGATACAGCCACTGCCAATAGTGTAAAATAAATGATGCTCAGTGAAGAAAGACATTGCTTTCACAATGGAAAGAAACACACAGATGTAGCTCTCTAATCTGGAGTGTGATATGCCTGAAGAAATGGTGAGAAATGTCAGGAGTTCAGTGTTTCTGGAAAGATGGAAGTACAGATTGGGGATAAAGGAAAGGCAGTAACAGATTTATAACCAAGCTGGAAGACAAAGGTTAAGATAAGGAGTCAGTCCTTGAAACAATGTCTAGGACCAATTCATTCTCTTGGTTCATGGGTACAATATGGATAGTTTGCATCTTCATAGTTCGTTCCTGTAAAGTTTGCAAAGCACATCTCACGGACAGCCCAGTTGAGCAAATGCAGAGAATGTACGTATATCTCAGCAACATGAGTAAAGGAATGGGCCTGGACTGCCTGATAGTTAGGAAGGGGCTTGCACTACCTGATGGTTAGGAATGAGCCTGGACTGCCTGATGAGTATAAGAATGGGCCTGGACTGCCTGATAGGTATAGGAATGGGCCTGGACTGCCTGATGGGTATAGGAACAGGCCTGGATTGCCTGATGAGTATAAGAATGGGCCTGACCTGCCTGATGGGTATAGGAATGGGCCTGGATTGCCTGATGGGTACAGGAATGGGCCTAGACTACCTGATGGTTAGGAATGGGCCTGGACTACCTGATGGGTATATGAATGGACCTGGACTGCCTGATGGGTATAGGAATGGGCCTGGATTGCCTGATGGGTACAGGAATGGGCCTAGACTACCTGATGGTTAGGAATGGGCCTGGACTACCTGATGGGTATATGAATGGACCTGGACTGCCTGATGGGTATAGGAATGGGCCTGGATTGCCTGACGAGTATAAGAATGGGCCTGAACTGCCTGATGGGTATAGGAACGGGCTTGGATTGCCTGATGAGTACAGGAATGAGCCTAGACTACCTGATGGTTAGGAATGGGCCTGGACTACCTGATGGGTATAGGAATGGGCCTGGACTGCCTGATGGTGGGACAGGGTACCACAGATGAAGAGCTGGTCTTCCCTACATTTGGGGGGTGTGCATAAGGATTTGTGGAAACCGCTGAAATAAGGATTCCTAGTCTGTAATAGCTGCAGCACAACATACTATTTAGCAGCAGGTGTCTTACCGTGGAGTGGTACAACAATGCAGTGAATACGATTGTTGCCTCACAGCAAGAAGTTCAGTTCTTGAGATGCCTTCTGTACAGACTCTGTATGTCATCCTTGTGCTCATGTAGATTTTCTCTGGGTACTTCAGTTTCATCCTACATCCCAAAGATGTGAGGCAGGCAGATTGGAGACTAGACACTGTCCTTATCTGCATGTGTGTGTGTGTGTGTGTGTGTGTGTGTGTGTGTGTGTGTGTGTGGGTGTGTGGGTGTGTGGGTGTGTGTGTGTGTGTGCGTGTGTGTGTGTGTGTGTGTGTGTGTGTGTGTGTGTGTGTGTGTGTGTGTGTGTGTGTGTGTGCGTGCTTGTGTAGTAAACTCTGGGGCAACTATTCATGGGATTTCTATATAGGAGTTGTATGTGACTTAGCAATAGTGGATTATACTTAGCATTGTGCCCAAGGAGTAAATATAGAATAAGCCATGCCCATACGACCTGAATGACATACAGAATGACATTTCTGTAAGATAGAGTGTGCCTTCAGATTTTAATGTGAGACGTAGACAGCAACAGTAATGGGACCTTACTACAAGTGGTAACAGCTTTGAGTTTGCATTCAAATCATTCTGCTCAGTAGAATAGGCAGTGCTCTTTCATTCAGTACGGAAACAAAGATGAATTATATAAAGAAAATAAGCAAATAAACTAACAGACCTTACAGATAGTGTCCTCTCAAATGTCAGTGCTGAAAAATAAAGTCCATCATATATCTAATCACATTACTGTTCAAGGCCGTATTTGTGATCCTTATAGCTTTTCTCTGCTGCTTTACTCTTAGCGATTGTGTTATTTAAGTATACATGTATGCATTTTTTACAAAGAAGGGTCCATAGGCACAGGTCCCTTTTCTGAGGTGTGATTTGACAGGTAGTTTCCATAATGGTACTGACAGTAATGTATATAAATTACTGTTGCACCTGTGTATAATAGCACTTGAGAAAGACATTTGAAGAAGTTATGTTTTTCAGTATCTATGTTGAGTACACTTGCTAACTATGAGTTATTAATTTTCATTTATAACTGCATAACAGCTTGCATTAACAATGCCTTATGTTAGCAAACAAGATACCCATGAGAATTGTTGAACAACTGTCAGAGTCATACATGCAGAAATTCAGAACAGATGCATCTGTTTGGTTCACAGCAGCTATTTCTACAGCCATGTTATAGTTCAGCAGTAAAAATGCAAAGCAAACACTGCACCAGACAAACTATTAGATATCTTTAGCAGATGCAGAGAGACATCCGACAATTTACCAGCAAAACACAAGAAGCTAAACAAATTTCTTTATCTTTAGCAGATGCAGAGAGACATCCGACAATTTACCAGCAAAACACAAGAAGCTAAACAAATTTCTGACAGTAAACATTTCACCCTTGTGGACTCTAAGCTGTAAACTGTTTCATAATTAAACAATCAAAAAATAATGAATTGTGGCTAACCATATACAGTACTACCTCCTAATGGGCATGGTAGTCTGACTATGGTTTCTGACTTCTGCTAAGAATTAAAGTCAGACTGCTAATTGCACTTCCCCAGTGACACAGACATTGCTTTTCTTTCCTGTGTCACCTTGCACTATAGTGCTTTTGAAACACAGACTGTTCCCACTTTCATTTTACTTTTGCAAGAATGCTAGGGCAGAAAAGCAACATTGCATTATACATTGTCACATTATTTGTTAATGTTCCTAATTTGTTGAAGATTGTTAATGAAGTCTGCACAGATCAAGAATTTGAAGTGATAAGTCTACGAAGACTCACATTACTGCAGTGCAAGTCGAATTGGCTCCAACTGAAACAAACCAAAAGTTGTAGTTTTACTGCTGGCATGAAATGCACAATATTTAATACTATGCATCAACAAGTTGTTGTTTTTCTTTCGACTTTTCCCAGTTAGGGGTCGCCACAGTGGAACTCCAGTCCGCTAATGATTGGCAGTAGAAATAACTGACACAATTCTTAGATCATACCAAAATGTAGGGTGCCAGCAAAAGTATCATCTCAGAATTATTTTTCCTGTCTTAATTCTGATAATGTTGCTGGAGCATAGCAACAACATCTGCTAAGGATCATACACCGATCACCAGGGATAGAGCACCATTGAAACTACAATTGTGATTTTTGTACATGATATAGTCAGGGCAGCTACCAAACATCAAGCTACAACTGGCAGTATTTCAAATCACAAGATGATCAGTAAACCATGAGCCCTTGATGTTGATAAGGCACAAACAGGCATTTACTCAACACAACAACAATTAGCTGGAATTCAGCTAATAGGCTACTGCATGACAATTTCCGATTTCTTACTTTGTGGTCTTTGTGATTCTGCTGTGAGTCACTGTTGCATGGATTTTACTGGAGTATTCAGCAAATGGCTGAGAAACAAACTCTGAAACTGCAGAATATGAAATGGGTGAAGATGAAAAAAAGGAGTTGTGATAAGCACTTCAGATTAAGGGAATCAAAACTATGAAGTGGCAAAAAGCAAAGTAGTAGTAAAAAAATGGAAACATAAAGAAAATAAAAATGACAACAGGTGACAGGTAAGGTACTATGTCTATGGCTTATATTAATACTCAAAGCTATGGTTAGCTAGTCCAAAAATTACATAAAAACACTTTGGTGATGGAAACTGAAGAGCTGCAGGAAACATGTTACCGGGTAATATTACTGGATGTCACCAAACCAGAAAACAAACATCAAGATATAAAATGTAGTATTTCGTCAAGCAACTAGATCAATAAATCACAAGGCCTTGGTCTTGGAATATTGACTTCTCTGTCTCACGTGACATCTAATATCCCCCTTGTCCTCATAGTTGCAGGGGAGCAGATTAACGCACAGAAACAGCATGAATATAAGAGAAAAGCAAGAGTAAGATGGATCCTTTCGCAGTTCCTTAGGGAATATCTTCACGTGGTTAACTCTAGTCTACCAAAACAAACTGATACTTAAACTTAGAGTTAATATGTCACACAAGAAACAAAAACATAAAAGCAATCTGGTCAGATTTCTACATGACAACTGAGACACTAAGATTAAGGTTTGAAAAATGAAACCTCAGCTTTGCACCCTAAGTACAGTACAAAGCTATGATAACAATGGCCCATCAAAAAGCAAAAATTACTGTTACATAAAAAATGTAAACATTGACTGGTCGAAAAAGGGCCAAAGACTATGAAAGCAACAAATAAGGACAGAATGATATTTAGCATTATTCTGTAACAGAGACACAAATCACCTGCAATAAACTACCATGGAGGGGAGACAGAAACAGAGATGGACAACATGGTCAAGAAGTAACAGCTATAAACCTGGAGTCTTTGATTGAACAAAGGGAAAACACAACATAACATAGATGGACAGTGGACAGTCTCGCATGTCTGACAAGGTCAGTAGCAGAAGAATTAGTAAGAAAAAAAAAACTAAACAAACTCCTGGAGTAAATAAGCTGCAAATGTTGTATGCCTACAGTCAAAGTCAGAAGAAGGATTTGATTTGGTGTAGGCCATTATACAGAAAAGAATGATGCTACACTGAGTACAGGAACTTCAGAAACATGAATATTAGTTTACTAAATGATATCTGGTCATGACAATATCACATTAAATCAATTCACACAGTAATGGAAAGATTACAGCATTTCAAAGTTAAGAACTTTAAAAAGGAAACCATTAAAATGGAAGTACGAAACCAAATAAAATAAATAGTTTCAATTGAAACTTCAACTCTATCAATGCACAAACCTCAGAAATCACCAAAAGATGAATGCTCTTGACAGAAATTACAGTACTGCAACAATGCAATATCTGTGATATACCACTGCCAATAACAAAATAAGAATGGCTTCCAACTCTTAAACATTTATGAGGTATGGTAAATGCAAAGAAAAGAAAAGCACAAATTGCTTTAAAAAGAATAGAAAATTGTAAAGCAGGAAACTGAGATAATATCAACAGGAGAAAAATGCATATAAAAGTGCTAGAATAATAAGAGGTATATAAATATACAGCAGTAGATAAAGAATCAGCCAGACAACAAGAATAAATGATTACAGAGATTACTAATATACCTGGAGAGTGAAGCAAATACTGAAATTGCTTTGACATCCAGGAATAAAGTTCAGGCTATAAATCAACTCAGGCTCCACTGTTAAATTATACAGCTTTTGTTGAGATTGACTAAGCCACAGAGAATGTTGGATCAGATAGAGAGAAGAAACCTATACAGAAACAAAAATGCTGTATGATAATATTCTGTATCCTCCTATCTAACCGATGTATGTATCCCCCAAAAACTAATTATATGTACAGATATGCAACAGCATCTTTCAGACATATACACTGATTTCAACCAACAGAATTTGAAAGTGTTCATCACTGTTAAGAAATAAATCAAAGTTCAGTACAAAAATGAATATATAGTTGAGTTACTTTATTAAAGCAACATATTGATTTTCACTTAACTGGGCTTCATCAGTGCAAGCAGACAGAACTATGAAAACAAAGTATTTAAAACATTAAGTCAAACCAGTGCAGAAGCAAATACATAAATATCAAAATACATTAAAACTGTGTACATAATTGTATCTAATGAATATATAAAAACTCCAAAGTAAACAAAGACAAACTTAAATTTACACAGATACATATGCCTAACACATATATATATATATATATATATATATATATATATATATATATATATATAGGTCTACTTCATAAGGTCGAAATACCAAAAGATCAACTTTTAAATGCTGAGACCATAATCCCAAATGTTTAAAATGCTGACAACTTAAACAGACAACGTTTGAAATACTGAATGTTCAAAATGCCAACATGCTTCTGCGTTAATTCAACCCAGGAAGTATGTGTTCTGCATAAATAATTGACTGTCTCTTTAAATCTCTGTACAAGGTACCTAAAACAAACAAAAAACATGGCAGATGTGTTATATTATAGGAAAGTCCAGGAGTAGCTGGCAATATTTATACAACTCTAACTTCACAAAAAGGTAAACAAGTGTTAGTTTTGGATGGTTCCATTTACTACTTAGAGAGATGTAGTAAATTAAAAAAATACTAGGGTTGCAAATACAAAAATGCTTACAAATGTAAAGGAAAAGCC
This sequence comes from Protopterus annectens, assembly GCF_019279795.1. Classification (NCBI taxonomy): domain Eukaryota; kingdom Metazoa; phylum Chordata; order Ceratodontiformes; family Protopteridae; genus Protopterus; species Protopterus annectens. The sequence goes on along the minus strand of NC_056737.1, from coordinate 153,113,305 downwards.
AAAACTAGGTTAATAACTGAGGGTGAAAAGCTTGAAAAGTCAGTTGCATATACCATTCTGGCGATCCTGGTGACATAGAAAAGTATATTGTATGCAATGATTTAAAAGTAAGAGCTAAATTAAGTAGAGACACACTATGTTTGTTAGCTGATGATGCTATGGCATCTATTCCAGTTGATGGTGTACACAGTCTACAGAACAGGAAAGTTCTCCTTCTGCAAATAGGTCATGTACGGAGAAAAGCAGTAGAAAGATGCACTACTGATAATTTAACTCTTTATAGCATACATTTTGATAACTATTATTTGAAATGTGGAAGTTTTGTTCATAAAACTGTTACTGATGCGCTGCCTGAGAATACTGTTGTGTTTACTACAGTGAATAACTTGTATGATTTAAGCAGAGCCAGCACATGGCTTATGGAAGGCACTTTCTTTGGATTTCTACACTTATACTGGTGATGAGAAATGGTTGTGCACCTGCATTACTTGTTTTGGTGTTTTGAAAGTCGTTTTTCAGAACTGCAGTACTTTGACAGTCAGCAATTTAAGTTGCCAGCATTTTAAACATTTGGGTTTGTGGTCTCAGTGTTTTAAAAGTCGGCCCTTTGGTATTTCGACCTTATGAAGTAGAAAATCACTGGTGGTATAGTTGGTCAAATGATGTTAGTCAGGTTGGGTTTGTCTTTCTCTATGGTTGTACAACCATGGAGTTAGTACATATAAGTTCTGGGGATATGGGGACAGCCTCCATACTGAGGGTACAGGGAGGCAGTGCCACTCATCTCAAACAGGTTTAAAAACATTTTTTTTCTCTTCACTTTAGGTTTGTTTTATTTTTGGGATAAGAAAGGAGTGTGATGATGGCAAATGTGACTGTGTTGTTTACATTTGTGATCATCAGGTTAGGGTAGCGGTTTAAGATGTATTTGCATTTAAGTTTGTTTATTTTTAGGGTTAAGACAGAAAAATGATCAGAAATGTAAATGTATTGATTACATTTTGGATCATTATAGTTTGATTTTTTTGTCATTGTTTTTATTGATTGCCAATGAAATTTCACAATATTTTGTGTAATACAGATATATATATATATATATATATATATATATATATATATATATAGATATAGCTATATAGATATATCCATACAAATCTATATTTACAGTATATATATATATATATATATATATATATACATAGCAGGAAAAAAAAACACAGCACCAAGGTAAAGAAACTTCTAGATCATCACTCTACAACCACCACCTTTAGTTTGCTTTATCTGATGGTGTGTGTAAAAGTGTATGTCTGACTTTATATCGATGCTGTGTTTTCATTTTTTCCTAAATGTTTGGATTTTACACATGCATTATGGTTGTGGCATTTACATACATTACATGTTGTTGTCTGCATACAAATATATGTATCTATGTGCATATATAAATATGTATGGTTTACCTATTATTGGTTGAATGCAGGCAAAATCAACCTCTGTATTGTCAACACATTGTGGTTGACAATGCAGATGGTGAATAGTTCTGCAACAATCACAAACACTGGCAAAAACAGGCTGGATAGGAGGTTCACTAACTAAAAATAAATACAAAACAATCGTGTGACAAAGTGAACCAAACGATGACACTGGCTCCTATTAAAACACACAAGTCAAATATAAAACCAAGAATCATTTAATGTAAGTGTAAGTGCTTTCACAGTCAAAAAGTACTGCTTCATCAGACAACACAGTAACACAAGAAAAGGTTTAAACACAACTCACAGCCAATAAAAACAGTTTAGTAATTAACAATTTAACCCAAAGGAAATGGTGAAAAGTCAGAATATATAAAATATATACATATGCATACCTATAAACACATCAGCATGGTTTCCCCTCCCTTAAAGTATAAAACTTCTAAAATAGTTATTGTTACTTAAAAAGACTCCTATTTTTAAGGGCAGGTTTAAAGCACACCCCATCATTTAAACCATGTCCCCATGTGCTTCTAGCCGAATTATCCATCTCATTTCAAATATTTCAGTCTGAGTTCTAATATCTCCCCCCTCTCATTTATTCTAATGGTCTCCAAGACCAAAAAGCTAAATCTATGTGTGTCATTATTCAGTTTCACATGTTTAGCTAACGTGTTGGTGTCAGACAATGTACTGATTCTATACAGATGTTCTCTCACCCGATCCCGTAGTCATCTATCAGTTTTACCCACGTAAAACGATCGACATACTACACAGTATGCCAAGTAAACTAAGTGACAAGTATTACAATCAGTTTTCACCTTAAAGTTATACTCCTTGCCTGTGTCTGGGTGTAAAAAACTATTGGTTGAGTCTATAAACTCACAAAATCTACAACTGGTGCCTGAGAACATACCAAACTGAGCACCATCCTCCATAATATAATATCCTCACCAATCCTAGGATAGCATAACATCCTCTTCAATTACTTTTTGTTCTTATACAAAAATATGGTATCTCACCCACAATGGACCTAACATCAGGGTCCTCTACTTAAACTTGCCAATGTTTCTCAAAAATCTGGGTTATCTGCCTGACATTATTTGAGTAAACCACAGGTATCCTAGTGTAAGAATTATTCCTATAATCCTTCATCTGTGCATCTCTCACCTCCAGGTACCCACAGAAAAGTAGGCTTTCCCCTTGCATGAGTCTGTGATCTGGTATAGTATTTAAAATACTATCAACTTCTCCTCTGTTATATCCTCTGTCTCTGAAGTTACTTCTTAAAGAATCCTGTTCATCAAAGAAACATGTCTCACTAGCATTCAATCTAGATGCCATCATGCCCTGGCCTCTAATAACATTCTTAAAGGTACGTGCAGGGTGCATGCTCTGCTGATGTAGATATGTGTTCCTATAACAAGTCTTCCTATATACCTTTGTATCTACAGTATTGTCCATCCTTTTAATTACAGAGGCATCCAAGAACTCTAACTGACTAGCTGATTTATTCATACTAAATCTCAAAAAACAGTAGTGTTATTCAAACACTCATAAAACACAATACGCTGTTCCTTAGTCCCTTTCCACAGCAATAAATAAGTCATCAACAAATCTGTGATAAAAGTAGATGTACTTTGTGTACAAAGAAGTAAGAACAAACCTTTCTTCCCAAACAATCATTACAATGTTGGCATAGCTGCTGGTACTAGATGTGCCCATAGCTATGCCATCCTTCTGTAAAAATAAGTCATCCCCAAACATGAAAACATTATTTTCAAGTATTGATTCCATTAAAAGGCATATGAAATCTACCAAACTGGTATCACAAACACTATACTTAGTCAAAAAACAGTGTAACATGTCAATGCCCTCAGCATTCGGAATGACGGTGAAGAGAGATTGTACAGCAAAAGTAACAAGTAAAAAATTATACACATCATCTTTTCCAGTGACACGTTTGAATAAATCATTCAAGAACTGCTGAGTGTCCCTTAGGACAACTTCATTCTTATCAATCAAAGGCCAAAAGTGTTTCTCAACAAAGACTGACATAAGTTCTGTGCAACAACCTCTAGGCCTAAAAGGTGGTAGCAATGGATCCTTGTGAATCTTTGGCAATCCTTGTGTAACTGGTATTCTAGGTTCATTAACAACTAAATGATTATAATTATCCAGACTTGTACTTCTACATAACAAACATTCATATGGAGTATCATGTATCCTCCTAACCAAAGCGTCCACATCTCCCCTGTTCAACTTCGTATATGTGTTGGGGTCACTGAGCATTAGCAACATACTCGAAACATAAAACAAATAATCTGTTATTACTATGAGGCCACCCTTATCAACTGGTCTCACTACAATTGTCTTATCATTCTGTAAGACATGTAGGTCTGTTTGTTCAGCTCTACTCAGGTTGACAAAAGTGCCCTTATTTAACCCATCAGCAAACAGCCTCATAATATCATTCTCACAAAGTCTCTCTTAAACTTCAAGTATAGAATTATGAATGGGTACATAAGTGTTTGGTTTATGAAACTTGTTCTTATTCAATCCCCCTGAGCCTTTATATAATAGTTTAAGCATCACACTTCTCAAGAACACTTTAAGATTTATGTCAGTATCCATTACCTTGGCCTTCTGGGCTGGTACGGAAGTCAATCCTTTCTATAATACATTGTTCTCATTCTCCAATAATGTACATGAGGAGATATTCCAAAATATGGACTGCTCTTCTTCTGCCACATTCTCTTCAGTGACCTGTTGTTCTCTGCATCGTTCGCCATCTTCCTTTTTGCTCTCCCTCTGCTTGTTGACCGCTTACCTTTCCCAATCATCTGGATAGGTAGAGGGGAAAAAAGGGGAGGATTCAAGCACATTAACTCTCCCTGTGCCTGAACAATCAGGGCCTGTTCTTTGTGGGTCGGACTGTAATAATGTTGACCTGCTTGAAATGACCTTTCCTGTCTTTCTTTTGGTTTCTACATCCTTGCTAATGGCATTCTGGCCAGTCGTCTGCACTCCAGGGGCCTGTACATCTGTGAGAGCTGAGGAAGCCATGCTGGTCTCAATAATGGAATTGACTGAAGTAGCAGATTCAATGGAGCCTTCATTACTATGCATCCACTTAGTAGTAGGTGATTCGGTGGTGACATGCATTCTTTCTACTGCCCTGGGCCAAGTTCTGCAATAATGTACAATGCTTTTTTCCCCTGGGGATTGTGCAGTCTTGATGTTTGTATATATAATTAGCAGGGGGTGTGGAGTCACTGCCCCCATTCATGGGGTGCATAGGGGGAGTTTACCCCTGAAAACATTGTTTTTTTAACACTGCAAATTTCAAGGAGCAACCACAGTGCATTTGCATAAGCATGTTGACCTATGCATTTCCATCCAGGAATGTCACGTTCCTTCTCTCTGGAAAAAGTCAAACATTATCCTTCTGCACAAAGGAGGAAATTAAAAAGACATGAAATAACTTTAGACCTATAGCAATCTTATCTCCATTCTCCAAAATACTTGAAAAATGTATTCAGAAACAATTGCTAGACTATCTCCTGCAGGAAGAACTCATATCCCCTACACGACATGGCTTCCATTTTTCCCATAGTACTAGCACTGCCCTTCTGACTTATATAGATGCCGTCAATTAAGCTAGAAATAATGACAAACTAGTCTCTTCATTATTTCTTGACTTGTCTAAAGCCTTCAACACAGTTTATCACAGCAAACTTCTACTTCAAATGTTCTCACAAGGTCTCTCTCAGTCACCCTTCTGTGGTTCAAACGCTAACTGTCCAATAGATATCAGTCAGTAAAATGACATTCCACTCTCTCTTTTTACCTCCCAGTCTCCACCAGTGTACATAAGGTTCTACCCTTGGTCCCTTCCTCTAACATTTTCACCAACGCTCTCTATGAATTCACACAACAGGACACCCTAATGCAATATGCAGATGATTCCACTATCTTAGGCACATCTGACAACATGGTACACCTCCAAAAAAAAAAAAAAAAAAAAAAACTCAGGAAGCTGTAACAGCCACTGAAACATGGCTTGTAACTCATAACTCATGTTCAACCTAAAAAAGACCAAACTACTTCCCCTCCCAATCCCTCTCCCATGAAAAAAAAATATGAAGTATTCTGTCTTGATAGTACAACCACTGAAGTCACTTCTCATAGCAAACAGTGGATGACAATCTTACATTCGATCTGCATTTAAAAAATTGCACAAAACTAGGGATGCTTCAAATAACCAAACATTTTCTCACTGATGCAACTAAAACTACAATTCCCACTACCTATCTCCTCCCCACTGTTCTTTATGGCGCTCCCATCCTTACCAACCTCCAGGCTTCACAAAAATTAAAATGTAAACAACGCTATAACAAAGTTGTGAAATTTGCAGCAAACAACCATTTCAAAACACACCAATGTTTAGCACAGAATGCTTAAATTGGTTAGAACTGCCTCGTCAACTAACATATAAACAGCTTCTTACCACCAATCAGACTATCCAGCATCCATCTGCCTGTCCAGCACTGAAATAAATTATACACAACTATGTTCCCAGTTGGTCCTTGCAATCCAGTGACCAAAAACTCCTGTCTGTTTGCAAACCTAGCAAATCTGATGGGTATTGGCTGTACTTGCACAAGGTTGCTAAGGCCTGGAACTCCGTACCTTTATCCATCAGGTCTAGACCCTCCCTCCCATTTTTCAAAACCACTCTAACAGACTTCTTATCTAAAATCTGGCTCTGTTCTTGCTCAAAACCAGGATAAACTATATCCGTAAATATCAACAAGTACATTTTCATTTGTTATACCTCCTTATTCTCCCTTCATCACTTACTACCTATCAAATTCTCTTCACCCTGACTTTCTCCCTAAATATACCATAAGCCTGTTTTTTACCTTACTGCATATTGTAATTCCTGTTTGTATTAGACATACTAAACTTTAATTTCTTTACAAATGGTCTAAAATTTCATAAATATTAAATGATTGCCATATAACTTGTATCGATTCTTAACCAATGTTTTTATATTATGTCCAATTTGTTACAATTATTTAAATTGCAGATGTTTTTGTTTTATTTTGGAAGATTATAATATTATTGTTCTTAAATGTTTTTTAATAATGTGGAGCTTTTCTCCACAAGCCTCAGCAGAAAATGGACTTCTACCCAGTAAGACTTTCCCGGTAATCAAACGTCAATAAATAAATAAATGCTAGTGTGTTGACATTAATCTTGTCAATGTAACAATCCATTCGATGAATGCTCCTACATCCATATATCATTTTGTTTCTGTACTATTTATCATTAGACAGGTTTTATATATACATATACACACACACATACAAACATATATAAATATATCTTTTCTATATCTATATCTAAATCCATATATATATATATATATATATATATATATATATATATATATATATATATATATATATATATATTTTATATATATATATATATATATATATATCTATACGGGATCCCCAACGGCACTTTCTGCCAAAGCAGAAATCACAGAACATACATAACTGAAAATGCTGTTCAACGAAGCAACACTTTCAGTTATGTATACTGGTTGTGCCAGTCACACTATGGTGTGGTTAAGGGAGAATTCCCTTTTCCCCACTGTAGTGTGACCTCGGAGTGAGAATATAAAAGTTGAGGGGGTGTGGGGTGCTTGCCCCCCTGCATAAAAGAAGATTTAGTGTTTTTTTTTTTTTTTTTTGAACGGACTTTAATGAAAGCGCTTTCGTTAAAGTGCGTTCGGGTATTGTGGATTCGGACTATTAAACTTTCGTTCAATAGTCCTAGACCCATCTATACTCACACACACACACACACACACACACACACATATATATATATATATATATATATATATATATATATATATATATATATATATATATATATGTATATTTAGGCCCTGTATATTAAAGGTACAAAATAAATAACTTGGGCAATGAATAAAACACACTTGATCCAAGTTTAACTGAGAAAGCAATTAAAAACATAAACAGGCAATCTATTTAACTAAATCTGTTCTGGGCTTAGCTTTTGCAAATTCTGCTCCTTGCGTCATATAACATGCTTGGTTTAAAACCTTCTGGCAAATGAACATTAATGTAATGGGCTATGAACAACACCAGCCACATCCAAATAAGCTTCATATCATACAGCTGAAGACCAGAGTTTTGAACACTGGCTTCTCTGGAATTTATCTATCTCATGGCCCCACAGTGCCCTTCAGTGTTAAAATATCATAAGTATCTGCATATGGCCTGAAAGTACTATGCATTCACACAAGCAATGATTTTTAGAACTGGCTAAAAATACTACTTTCACTGCCAGTATCCCTTCCTGCTTTATGGTAACATGCTGTCTACAACCAGACCAATCTGACATGTGAAGGTCACAGCTATTCTATACTCTGTGAGCTGGCTGTACTACTACTCAGTGGTGACTACAGCCAAGCAGCGTCCCTTACAAAGAGAAACCAGTAGTTAAAATTATCAATTTTCGTGAATTAATACAGCTAAATGCTTCTAAGACTGAAAAAAATACTCTTTCATGCTTAAGGAACTTAGGCAATACACTTTGAAAATTAAATATATAGACAGATAAATTATTTCAGAAGGAAATATAAAATAAAATATTTTGAACAAACAAATGACATAAAAGCACTATCATCCAGCTAGTCCTACTAATTCTTCTACTACTAATATCTGTACTGCTACTACTAACTATAGATGACTGTAATCTAACTACCACTAACTTTTATAACTATCGGTTATAAATAACAAATGGCAAGATCTAAAGAAATGAGATCACTGACCATGGGCAACAGGCTATCTTTCTTTTCTCATCTGTAGTCCAGATATTTTTTCCTTTACTGATCATAGGCTTAAGAGTCTGGCAAACATTGCAACAGAGAAGAGTATTGTAAAAGGATCAACTGCTGAAATGAACTTCAAATAGATATCACATAACTTTAAAAACTTCCAGATAGTGCCTAGTGATCACTGAGTACTGAAAAGTTACACTTAGTACACTTGATCCCTTTCAGCATTAGAAATATTGGCACTGCATTAGGCAAAATGTCCTTTCCTTTACATTTGTCTGTTAAAACTGCAAATGCAAATGGCTTTCTGAAATGCAAAGTTGTTTGATAACCAGAAAATTCTAACTACAAATACAGTCTGAAATACAAAATATAGAGGATTACATTTGGGTCGCTGCTTATAACCTGCTTATTATGTGTTCAAGAAGACACATACACAGATGCCAAGAAACTTACCTCGAGAGTGAAGCTCAAAAGGTGAGTCTTGGCAGCCATGTTGGGAAAAGCATAATTTAAGGTTATAATCGGTGACACAATCATAATTGTTTGTAGAGCATGGAGCTTTATCTGCTCTATATACTACTGGTTACAGAGAAAAATATCAAAGTGTTTTGCCGGCTTTAAAAGCCATATAACACTTAGGATACACTATCAGGAAGGCAGCGTAATGCAGTCTATTATGTTTACACTCACCTCCATGTCTCTCAGGAGTCCAGATTTTCACAGAATGCCCTGATTATAGCTTCATATTTTTGGTCTGCTCCTCGTAAAATATGTGTTTTTCGGACAAACCACTGAGGCTTGAAGTCATTAAATAATGACTTACATTTGCGTTTCAGTGTTTGTGTCATTCAGAAAATGGATGTAAACACATCCTGTTATTCTAGCAGATAAGTTCATTTGAGGAAGTTGTGGACATGTTACCAATATGTATAGCAGGCAGAAACAAATCTTTGATTACTGTTGCTGTCACTTGCTGGTGAATACTGGCAGATTTTATTGCCTTGTGCTAGACCCAGCCTTAACAGCTTTAGCAGGGGTTGATTAACAATTGTTAAGGACAGGTCGCTTGCCACTCTGGTACTTGACTGGTTTGCCTTTTTCTGGCTATTGGTGCTTAATCACCATGCTCCATGAACTACAACTTAGTTATGCTCAGAGACCCAAATATAATCCTCTATATTTCACATAAAAGAAGTGTGGCCTGAGAAAATGGATAAGATCAATATAAGAACTATCTCAGAAATTTTCCACAATCTCACGCTGCTCAAGGAACAACTGATTTGCATGCTGAGCAGCAGTGCAGCATTTAGTTAGCTATAGATTACACTATTACAGCACCCACACCTGTAAGTACCCCCTCTGAAATTTTCACAGTCCCTCACTGCTCAAGGAGCAACTGATTTGCATGCCGAGCAGCATCACTGCATCAATTAGCTGTAGATTACTCTATTACAGTGCCCAAACTTATAAGTATCCTCTATTTCCACAGTCCCTCACTGCTCAACCAGCAACCGGTTTGCACACCGAGCAGCATCGATGCATCAGTTACCTGTAGATTACACTACTTAAAGCAGCCAAACCTCCTCTGGTTGCAAAGATCCCCCATTCTCTTCCCTTGTAAAACACATATTAAAGACTGGCAACCATGGAAAATTAAAGTTTTGGAATGGCCCAGCCAGAGCCCATTCCTAAATCCAATGGAAAATCTGTGGGGTGACTTGAAGAGGGCTGTGCACAAGAGATGCCCTCACAATATGACAGATTTGGAGTGCTTTTGCAAGAAAGGGTGGGCAAATATTGCCAAGTCAAGATGTGCCATACTGATAGACTCCTACCCAAGAAGACTGAATGCTGTAATTAAATCAGAAGGTGCTTCAAGAAAATATTAGTTTAAGGGTGTGCACACTTATGCAACCAGCTTTTTGTACTTTTTTTTATTTTTTATAATTTCTTCTCCTAACAGATTTGTTTGTTTTTCAATTGAATTGTACAGGTTATAGGTCACATTAAAGGTGGGAAAAGTTTTGAAATGATTTATTGTGGTCTCATTTTTTTATATCACAAAAACTTGGCATTTTAACAGGGGTGTGTACACTTTCTATATCCACTGTATATACATATCTATATATATATATATATATATATATATATATATATATATATATATATATATATATATATATATATTTATAGATATATACACAGCTAAAATGCATTGTTGAAAATACTTGATAAAACAGTAGTAATTTAAAAATAATAAAATATATAGGGTCCAGTGGGAAAGAACATTTAACTAAAAATGTCTCAAAAGAATAGCATGATTAAGGAAGCAAAGCAATTGGAATGAAAACAGTAGTTGAGGAATTAGACCGGCATATATATATGATAAGAATGAGTGGGAAATAATGAATTAGCAGCCATAAGTGAAATAAAGGAATGTTAAAGAGAAGCCCGGATTACATGCAGAAGCAGTGGAAACACAGGAGGCACTTAAGACTCATAACCCCCAAAGCCCCCCTTGCAAAACGTCAGAAGAACATAAGCATCAGAGCAGGAATGAGAAAGTATAAAGTGGGGAGGCAAAAGCATCTGGGGAAAATGGATTGCAGGAAAAGAAACAACAAAGAGAAGCATAAAGTACAGCTTCAGGCAAGAGCAACAGAAGCCAAGCAAAGCAAGGCAGACATAAGCCGCGCAGAATGTCCAGCAGAAAAAAGGCACAAAATCGAACAGCATCAAATGGAGGGAGACAAGTACAGAAGAAAGTGGGAAGATCAGAACTTGGATGGCCAGCACAATTTCTGTCTGCAAAGAAAAGGAACATTTTCTGGCAAAAGCTAGAAGTAATCTTATGTAACTGAAGGTTGTGCGCTAGATCATCGCTTCAGTTGTATCAGCCAGTGGCAGTTTTTAGATGTGTTACAGCACATATGCCTGAAGGGCAAATACGTGAGATGCAGAAACTTATGGACTTTACAAATTGGCATTATTCACAAAAGTTCCCTCTACAAAGTTTAAAAAGTGCATACAGATACTCAGAAGTGGTTTCTGTCTGCAGCCACAAGTCTGGCCTGTCTGTCTTACTGGATAATAAAGACAAAATACATATTTGCTTCTGCGGTGTCCTACTTCTGTCTGTTTGCAGAACTACCCAGCAACTCAGCTACTTGAAAGTAAAATAAACAACATTTTGCCTCAGTGACATTTAAAAAAAAATATTTGATTACACTGATTCTTGGACAGTTATCACTGAAGATGCACAAACTATAGAAGAGATGAAAAAGCAAGTACGTCAGCTGGGACCTGAACTCTAACCATCCAGGATGCCATTCTGGCTGAAGCAATTCTTTCTTTCCTTTGCGTCTGTGAATGTTCCATTACATGGACTTCACACCCTTAGGTGACTGTAATGATTTTGTCTGTAATCCTTGGTTTTCTGCTAAAAGCAGGGAAAGCACTACTCCCAGCCACCACAGCTCCAGAAGTATTAACGTTGCTTGTTTTATGAGCAAGCACCCTGTATTTCTACTTTGTTTAGTTTGGCATGTTATTTTAGTTCTTAAGATCATACATTGGACTTTTATTTGTAAGAAGACTTGTTCTCCTTCTTCCATGACCTTGTGACTTGCTGTGTTTATACTGCTGGACCAACAGATTATCCCTGGAATAACTAACCTCTCCTTCCACGACTATCACAATCACACTAACACCATCAAAATCACACTAACGGTCTGAGCATCCCACAACTTTTAATGTAACTGAATGCATAATGAACATTGCGTCTGGAGGAAAAACACATAATCATCATGCATTTTCCTTCTTACAGGGCCATTTTAATAGCACAGTAAATATAATTATATCACATTTAAAGGCCCTGTCAATAATGAAGACATGGAAATTGGATTAATGATATGGCACATCGGGGTAGACTAGAGAATAATTCATGACTACATGCATGCAACTAGCATTTTATTTGCTACCAATATCTGGTTTGCTTCACAAATCCCAAAAGTTACTAATGACACCATCGCAAACTGATGCCTTTGTGTGAAAATTTGGACTAATTGTATCTGAATTTTAACAGAACATGAATGTTTAGTGTAAAACTTATATTTAAAAGGTAATTACCAGTAAACACACTTCTTCTACCCAACGTGTACATTCCTTAAAAAATAACATGTGCACAGTCATTTACAGATGCCTCTTTTCTCTTCCTACTAGGCACATAAAACTTCTTAATAATCTTTAGGGATTCATATCTCCTTCACTGTGTTATTATAGTACAGTTGAGACAAAAATAACAATGATCCTGGTACAAACCTCTCAAGGGTCCCTATTTTGGAAAACTGTCCCTATTTTCAGGTCTTATTTACCCCTATACATGATGCACATATGCTATGAGGTATGTCCCTAATTTTCGGCCTGCTTTGCTGCTGTACATGATCCATATATTCAAGGAAGTATGCCCCTGTTTTCATGCTTGTTTTACCACTTCACATTATTTTCTCAGTCCCCCCTCAGACTGTTGAAGCCATTTTGTGCACAGTAATCCACAGAACATAACCAACATAATAACTACTAAAAAAACACTCAGCAAAAACCACAAACTCAATTACATTCTTTTGTTTCATCACCAACATATGAACTATAACAAAAGGGGAAACATCTTACATTTCCCTTTTTCAGAAGTAAAAAATAATTGACTTTACGTAGTAGAATTTTGCAACACAGTACTGATTTTACATTGTCTTTTTAATATGTGCTTATATTTTTCCACCAGTTTTGTCACTCTATGCTTTTTTGAACATACATTTCTGAGTAGTATTCCACATTCCTACGGGAAAGTGCTATTGTTATTATACACTTATGCTAATTAGATGTTCATATATATGTATTTTTCAAGGACCTTTCCATTTTCAATGTTGGCAGGTTGTGAGCTATGATCTGATATGACTGGCAAAAGGAGAGAATGAAAAAGTATGAGTTGTTAACACCTGTTTTATAGTTTTATAATTTCTAATTTAAAGAACATATACAAAGATCCATTTAAATATCCTCATATTGTGTACTTCATTGAAGTATATTACACAGGTCAAATATATTAAAACAATTAACTTACTTAATTCATCATTTGTGTATCTGCTCTTTCTCTCATATTTAAGTATGTTAAAGCAGTTACAAACAGAGCGACTGTGGACACAAAGCTGAAGAAGTCCAGTAACACAGTTACAAACAGAAGGACTGTAAACACAAAGCTGAAGAAGTCCAGTGACACAGTTACAAACAGAGGGACTGTAAACACAAAGCTGATGAAGTCCAGTGACACAGTTACAAACAGACGGACTGTAAACACAAAGATGAAGAAGTCCAGTGACACAGTTACAAACAGAGGGACTGTAAACACAAAGCTGAAGAAGTCCAGTGACACAGTTACAAACAGAGGGACTGTAAACACAAAGCTGAAGAAGTCCAGTGACACAGTTACAAACAGAGGGACTGTAAACACAAAGCTGAAGAAGTCCAGTGACACAGTTACAAACAGAGGGACTGTAAACATAAAGCTGAAGCAGTCCAGTGACACAGATACAAACAGAGGGACTGTAAACACAAAGCTGAAAAAGTCCAGTGACACAGTTACAAACAGAGGGACTGTAAACACAAAGCTGAAGAAGTCCAAAGACAATCACACACAAAATGGCATAATGACACTACCCCGTGTATGCAATCCACTTGATCGTTAAATGCTACTTTGTAAATGAAGACTGAATAAAAGAGCAAAGGTCAGATTTTGCCCAGAAAACATTTACTGAAATTCGGTAAGTAAGGAAGTAAGTAGTAATTCTGAGTATTACTACTCCAATAAAGAGCAAGTAGACCCACAGTGAGATGGCATTGTTATAATTTCATCTGTGTGTGTGTGTGTGTGTGTGTGTGTGTGTGTGTGTGTACACGTGCATGCATGTGTTCTGTAATGGACTGGTGTCCTTTCTAGGAAAAGTGCTCTGTCTTATTCTAGCTGCTTGTCAAGATAGGATCTGGCTCCCATGTGACCCTGATAAAATGGAAAATGGAAAATAAACGGATTAATAAATGTGGTTATGGGAGATCGGGCATCCAAAATATTCATTTTATAATCTATGAAGATACTACACAGTTAACTGCTTGAGTATGGAAGAAATGTGTTTTTGTTTGTTTTTTTTTTTTAATTTTAAGAAAAAGCAATGTTTTAAGAAAGTTTTGCTATCTGACAGCAACTTGCTTTCTAATACAGTGAGTGCAGTCATAGGCTTATATGTTTGTACTCATAGTAGATTTTTTATAAATGTCATGTCAACCTAAAGCTGTACTCTCTATTTATATTCATAGGTCCATGGGTAGTCACTAAGCATGCAGTTCAAGAGACCACTGAGGATCCTAACAAAATTTGCAAACTGCCTCAGAGCACTGTCTGGTTAAGTGATTTGCTCTGTGTTACACAGGTAAGTGAAATCTGAGGAAATGATGCCCTGAACTACAGAATGCAGCTTATTAACAGCTCATGGCTTTAATCCAATACACTAAATACTTGACTAAAATTAATCCAGTCATCTGGAGATGGGAATAGAACCCACGGCCTTCTGATCTTTCAGCACCAAAGCTGTCCTTGCTACCTGCTGAGTCACTGACATTGTAAAATAAACTATACTTCCCAAAACATTATTGTCTTAGTGTTACATCTTCTAGTTTAAGAAAATCACAGGCTAATTAACAGTTTACAACTTACTGCTGTTTTTACAGCCAGTGGCAAATAAATGCATGTTGTAGTTGTACACAAAAAGAATTATCCCAGGATCATTAGGGTGTCTGCTTAAAATCCATACCCTTACCTGACTTCCAACAAATGTTATCTGCTCCCACTGTACATTTGTTCATGTTTGTGACATCTAATAAACTTTCAGGTAAAACTCTGAAATATCAAAACCTCATTGACAGATGGCACTGTTTACACTTCCCTTATATGCACCCTACTGTGCAAAACTGTCAATTTGTTTGAGTCTGGTTTTAACCATTCTGAGCAGTTCTACCTGACCACAAGCATGTTTATCCAGAAGGCAACAGATGTGCAAAATTCTGCTTGATCATATCAAACAAAAACTACCACGTGGAAGTCCTTTTATCTACAGTTCAAACACAACATACTGAAATTAGACAAAAATATACACCATTTTAAGAAATATATTGCTGAAGCAATGCATAAGTCTGTAGGAATGTGTGTCTTCCTTATGCACTATATATTCTTCTTTAGGATTTTCATAATCAGCAGGTAGAGAATGGAGAAAGGGCACCAGGCAGCCATGTTTAAGGATGTCTGGGTCAGATATGTAACATTTAGCATACACACACACACACACACACACACACACACACACACACACACACACACACACACACACACACACACATACACACACACACACACACACACACACACACACAGACACACACACACTCTGTGACTGATTATTGGTACTTATTGTCACTGTAACAACATGGCTTTAACCCTGCCCACTCTTCTTACACATTTTCAATATCAAACTTTATTAAAATAAAAACAATGATAAAAATAATGTCTGTCAACTAATAAATAAATTTTCACTGTAGAGAAACTGGAAATACAGAGTTTTCCTTTAAAATATCATTCTATAATTTCTATTCTCTGTCATTTTGCTAACAGTGTTGTGTTTTATAGCGTAAATAAAGTGGGGGATGCTAGCCCTTTGTACAGGCAGTATTAATAAACACAGATAATAGAAAGGCACGTCTGGGTGTTTAAAAAATCTATAACTGATGACTGTGCCAGATCCGACAGAAACTTTAAAGCAGCTCATGAGAGACACTAAAAGTTACAGAATGCACAGTGCTGCAAAGAAGGTAAGCAAGGTCCACTTTCCTCTTCAGATGTCATATAGTCGTTGCATTTCCTCAATGAAAACTGGAAGATATTCCATATAAAAAGAGCAAACCTAACTGGGTCAACTGCAAATGGGACAAAAACCTGCTTAGTCACGTGAAGAGTAGAATCTAAGGCAAGTCACTCTACCTAAAAGTAAACGTGTGATTGTTAAAGAATCATAACATGTCCACAAAAGTAATTGTTTTTAATTGTTTTTCTAACTCCTGCTCTTAAACATGATGTAACATCAAGACTGCAATAGCAACTTCAAATATTTACTTTGGGTATATATAGGTTCATAGGTATATACTAGTTTAAAGACCTCCAGGGTGTTCATAAGCCTAGCCATGCAATCCAGTGCAATTGTGCCTCTATGTTTCATGGAGGGTTATTAGGATGGGGCTATGTTAGGAGGTTTCTAGAGGTTATGTGGGGGTATGTTAGTTTGGGCATTACTGTCTGCCTCTGTCTATCACAGACAATGGGGGTCAGACCTAGTGTGAATTTTTGATTTCCCATCCATTGGTTAAGATAACACTTAAACAGGGTCAGGGACAGACTCTGCTTCATATGAATTGGAAGCCTCCTCCAGAGCATAGGTATCCACCGAGATTCATATCTCTCTTGTGAACATGACATTTATGTCACAAGCAAAATTTAAATCTTTGGATCTAGTAGTTCTGATGCTGTCCATTTTGCAGGTGTTCAAAAGGTCCATCAGAGCTGAATCCAATGATGCCTTGTAAGTCAGGCACAGATGGCCTCTCAGTAACTTGTAGGAGACACAGTATAAGACAGAACTTTTGTAGGCATTCCAACTGTTGCATATGTCTGTTCAGGTACATGCCAAAAGAGGCATTATACTCGATAATGGGTCTGAAAAGGGCTGAATAAAATGTCACTATGACTTTTTTGGACCTGGACGCTATGCCCTTACTTACAAGTTGGGCGACATAGAATGATTTTCTTACTACCTTGGCCACATGTTGGTCAAAGGCCAGATTACTGTGTCCACATGTGTTCCCAGATCCCTGACTATTGGGTCAGCTCATAGGCATGTCTTATCGCTGGAGTAATGAAACTGCATGTCAGTTTTCTGAAAAGGCACTGTAATACATTTCTCAGCATAGAGTTTTAAATTCATGGTTTTGGCACCAGTCATTTGTCTGTGTTAGACCCTCTTGTAGGAAGTTTGTGTCATGGGGGGATTTATGATAGCTCCCAATCTGCAGTCATCTTCAAACTTGGTCAACCAAGGCCTTTGACATTAGCTTTTGCCTTAGAAAAGTAGATGCCAAATAGGAGTAGTCCTAGCATGGAGCCCTGAGGCACCCCACTGGTGACCAGTCTCTTAGTGGAGGTGGTATCATCAATCCTGTCTTGGATTCTGTCTGTGAGCCACTGGCAATCCTGTGAGTTTTGTAGAGGTTTATGCCCAGTTCAGTGAGTCTGTCAACTATATCCAAGTGGGGTATTGTATCAAACACCTTAGCCAGGTCCAGGTAGGCAGCATAGTTTCCCCCTCATCCATTGCCTTGATGACTTTCTCAAAGAAATCCACTAGGTTTAGTAGGCATGACCTTCCCTTGACAAAGCCAAGCTGGGTTGGGTCCAATATATAATGGTTGTCTATGTCTTTGTTGGTCATTTCCATTATAATTTGTTCCATGGTTTTGCATATTAGACTAATCAGACTAATAAATCTGTAGTTTCCTGGGATGGATGATGGTCCACCCTTGTGAAGTGGGATAATCATTGCAGACAGATATATAGATATAGATATAGATACAGATATATATATTGAAAGATATATAAATTAGATATATAGCTATATGATTTGTACTGCCTTCAAAGGAAACCTGCAGTAGAAGTAAAGGCCTACTTTACGGTTCTAACTTCATTGCAAAGACAACCTCATTCCAAAGAAACTACTTTTGAACTGTATATGCAAAGGCAGTGTAATGATTTTGCATTAATGACTACCACAAAAATATTTTTTTTCTTTAAAGCCAAAGGTAAAATAAGAAAAATAATACATTTTCAGAAAGATTTAGTTCTAGACATGTTTAAGGACTCTATATACATCCAATATGTACTACTGTTTGTCCAGTTTAATGGAACATCCATGAAATAAACAGATCTATGCACTGGGTAAAGGTCAACTATGAAATTGCCTTAGGCAGAAAATTCTGAATGATGTTCTCATGGAAAGATCAATAAGGCTGTTTTTATACTACAGTGGGTGAAGTACTGAAACTCTACAAGTTATATTTTGTAAAGGAATTTCAGGTCAGCTTTCATTACAAGGTAAAAAGGAGATAGAGTGCACCATAAGAAAAAATGAGAAACTGTTTAAGAAATGAAGATCAAAAAATAGGGAGTAAGTGCAGAATGCCACCAAGAACAGACTATATCTAAACTGGTAACATCTTTCCTATCATTAGTCCCTTTTGAGCCAAATCGTCAACACGTGAACCTTCATTAAAGAACAGTATGTCATTCAGTTAAAAAGAGAAGGCAAGTAGTGTCATATAAATGAAATCTTACAAGAAAAAGTGCTGAAGTTATAACTGAAAGTCCAGATGGTGCTTGACTATGACAATGGTGCTAAGGTTTGAGGGCTATGAGCTAGGTCTGAGTCATCTCCTTAGACCATGACAGATGTGGGCAGAATGTGCTAATGCATCAGATGGCAGTGAGATCAGCACACACCAGTCAAGGAGGTTACATGATGGCAATGCTTGTCGATCTAATTAGTGAACCGGAAGACTCCTGAGTTTTCCATCATTCTGAAAATAAAATTGACAGTGAATCATGAAAAAGTTAGGAAATGCAGTGTAGTGACGTTAGGGTTGAAGATCTACCTCAAAGCTCCAAGTTTTACTGTTCCTTCTTGACTTCTGGTTGCTGTCTGTGTGATGTATATACTGCCCTTATCTCTGAAAGGGCATTCACAAACGGTACTCCTAAACATACTGATTTAGCAGACTACACTTAGGGATACAGCCTACAACTGCTGCAAACACATGCTAGGCCATGCGTGCATGCACGGCATGTTCAAACACAAACAAACACACACAAACACACACACACACACACACACACACACACACACACACACACACACACACACACACACACACACACATACATACATATATATATATATATATATATATATATATATATATATATATATATATATAAATATATATATATGTGTGTGTGTGTGTGTGTGTGTGTGTATATATACATTATTTAGGTATGTAAATGAGCCTATGATAGTGTATTGAAACTGCTATGTTGAAAACATACTTAATGAAAATAAAAGACTGCATAAAACTACACTGCTCACAAAAGGAAAACACTTGCCTTTTGTAACCAAACAACCAAAATAAACACATTTACCAGTAACTTCAGACCCACTTTGTACTGTTAGAGAAAGGTTTTTCATAAGGTAGTGTGTTCTTCCTCACGTATGCTAACACTAAGCCTAACCCTGCCCCAAACCTTAACCTTAACCCCAACCTTAGACATTACCTTATGAAAAATTATTTCCATAATAGTACCATTAAACAAGAGACTTACATATGTCATCAAGCACAGATAACAACAAATCTATTACTATTCTTCTGGTGAAACTTTTGGTTTATCTGTAAGCTTCAGCATTAACACACAGTCACACTTAACATGACTGTTAGCACACCCCCCACAGAAACAAACATTCGATCTTCCTCATTCATTAACTGCTGCCACTGACAAAAAGTGTTTTTGATAAAATATGAGAACATTAAACTCACATAATGAACTGATCGTATGGCAGAGTGAACTACACCCATATATCTGTATCTCTATATCTCTATATCTAATTATAATTTATTTATATATATATATATATATATATATATATATATATATATATATATGTGTGTGTGTGTGTGTGTGTGTGATAAGTTATACAAATAAATATATATGCATGACATACATGCATACATAGGTATATAGACACGCACACACACACACTAAATACACATTAAAATCAACACTACACAGGGCAGCTGCGGTGGTACAGCAGTTAACATTGCCGCCTCAAAGCAAGAGTTTCTCCGGTTTGATCCTCGGCTTGGGTGCCTTCTGTGCGGATTCTACATGTCCTCCCTGTAGTCGCATGGGTTTCCTCCCACATCCCAAAGTCATGCTGTAGGTGGATTAGACACTCTAAATTGGCCCTAGGTGTGAGTGCGTGCATGTGTGTGCCTTCTGTGGAAGGTTGATTGTCCGGCTGGTAACTTGACACCATAAAACTCCATTGCCAATCATGAGTAGATAGGTGATCCACTGTGGTGTCCCCTAAGCAGGAAAAGCCAAAAGAAGATGAAGAAGAAGAAAATCAACACACAAAACCCAAGAGTAGAAAAATCCATAAAAAGGCATCCAGCTTACCACAAACATACACACACACACACACACACACACACACACACACACAGATACAACTACAGTTGTGCAGTCCACACAAAATCTAACGGTAGTGTAATGCATAAGAATGGCATACAACAAAAGTATACACATGCAGGCAGATAAAGACCGAGAAAGAGACAGACATATGACCAAATATTTTCAAGTCTTGCTTCTATAAGTATAAACCAGAAAGTCTGCCATAGATATTATCCACCTCCTGATACTCCACCGGGAGAACCAGTTATCTACAGGGAAGGACATGAACTAGTACTTAGATATCATTAGCTATCAACTAGAAAGAAAATTAACTAGTACTTGGATATCACCAGTTATAAAGAAGTTATGTACTCACCATAACATTCAATCTGAGTAGTTCTCCTTCATTTGTCTTCAACCTGTGGGTCCTCGGATCCATATCAGATCTGACACGGCCACATTTTCTAGCTACAGTTCTGAGCTCCATGCTCCTCCCCACTACCCATAATGGCCACAGTCTCCCTTCAGATTGAATTTGTTGCCCAACATATAACAATTACCCGACCACACAAAACTTATCCTTCATGAGAAAAATACTTCAAGATCCCTTAAGTCCTGGCATAAGCAAGGATCCCAACAGAGAAAGTCCAGAACAAGGGACATATAGCATCCAAAAGTATAAGGTCGGGGGAAGGAGGGGGGGGGGTTGAAGACAAATGAAGTAGAGCTACTCATATGGAATGTTATGGTGAATACATAACTTCTTTATCTGAAGTAGTTTACTTTATTTGATCTTCAACCTGTGGGACAGAGTCCCCAGCTACCTAAACCTTGAGAGGCCCTCATGGAAGGATATTCCGGAGCACTGCAGAGCCAAAGGATGCTCTACTCCTAGAAACCAAATCCAGCTTATAGTGAGAAATAAAGGTGTGAGATGAGGCCCAAGTAGCAGCTGAACAAATATCATCTAAGGAGACCCTAGACCAAAAGGCCACAGATGTAGCCATGGATCGGGTTGAATGAGCCTTCCACTTTTCCTGAAAGAGACAAACCTCTATCCGAGTAAACCCGGGCAATGCATAGAGAAATCAAGTGAGCAATAATCACTTTTTGAAACAGGTTTGCCTAAAAGGAGCTTGGCATAGGACACAAAAAGCTGATCAGACTTGCGGAAGGACTTAGTCCTGTGTAAATAAAATCTCAAATGCCTGTGAACATCTAAGGAATGTAATTTGTGTTCCCCTTTGTTCTGATAGTTCAGAAAAAATACTGGCAGATTAATAGTCTGATTGATATTAGCCTCCAAGGCTACCTTAGGGAGAAAGGACAGATTAGTACGTAGTGAGACTCTATCCTTGTGAAAGATCATATAAGGGACATTGATAGAAAGAGCTTGGAGTTCCGACACCCTTCTAGCAGATGTAATGGCAACCAAAAAGACAGGTTCCAGGTCAAAAATTGCAGATCCACAGAGGCCACAGATTCAAAGGGAGGGGAGACCAACACCTGCAACAATAAAGTGATGTCCCATGGAGGAATGGGATCCTTGACCAGAGGTCTGAAGAGAAACACACCTTTGAGAAAGGTTTTACAAAGTTTCGAAGAAAGTAATGAAGACATATTCACCCCAGCATGAAAATTAGAAATTGCGGCTAGTTGGACTTTCACTGTAGAAGAACTAGCGCCTTGATAAAAAATGCTAGCTAAAAATTCTAGAACTGCTGGAAGTGGTGCAGTGAAAGGATCCAAAGACCTCTGAATGGCCCACATCGAAAAATGTTTCCATTTATTGCAATAAATTTTCTTAGTGGATGACGTATGAGCCGCCCCCAGAATGGATTTAACTGGAGATGACAGACAGGGAGTCTTAAGAATCATGGGAACCAGTGCAGCCAAGCAGTGAGCTTCAAGCTGCCCAGATTTGGATGAGAAGACCCCGAGATGTGAGAAAGCAGATCCGGGACTGGATCCAAGATCCATGGTGGAGCGACTAGGTGAGACCTTAGTAAGGGAAACCAAACCTGTCGAAGCCAGAATGGGGCAATGAGGATCACGGTGCTCCCCAACCTTCGAGCTTTCTGCGAAAATTCGACATGAGGGGAAGAGGAGGGTATGCATAAAGGAGCCCAGTAGGCCAAGCATGAATTAGAGCATCTCTGGGGGGCTTCCCCAGGAGGGGGGTTCAGAGTGAAAAACTTGCTGCATTTCGAGTTGGAAGGAGATGTAAAGAGATTGCATCAAGGACGACCCCACTCTAGGAAGATCTGTTCTGCTACTGAAGTAAGGTATCAGGATGGATCTGCTGAGCCTGTCCGCCAAGATGTTGGACCGTCCCAGGATGTGCGTTGCCACCAGAAAATGGCCAGTGGAGATCGCCCATTCCCACACTCTCATGGCCTCTTGGCATAATGGGTATGATCTGGTTCCCCCCTGTTTGTTGATATACCAGACTACTGACATGTTGTCTGTCTGAATTGCAATCGTTCCCAGAGGAAGATGAGCATGTAGGGCTTGCAACACGAGAAGAACTGCTCTCATCTCTAGGACGTTGATGTGCAAAAAGGTCTCATGAGGGGACCCTGTGCCTTGGACTGTCCTTACCGTGCAATGCCCCCCTACCCAAACAGGGAGGCCTCTATGGTCACCGTGGTTTGGGATAGAGGAGGTTGAAAAGGACATCCCTTGTGGAGGTCCGGAAACTGAATCTACCACTGAAGGGAACTTTTGCATGCTTTTGAGATCCTCACTGGAAAGGACAAAGGGAGGTCTAACAGAGTCCACTGTATCACTAAAGTCCACTGTAGAACCCTCATGTGAAGGCATGCCACGGGGAGAAGATTTATTGTGACTGTCATAGAACCTAAAGCTCTTAAGACTGTTTTGGCTGTGGGTGAGTGGGTCTGTAGAATATGTGACACATGTATCCTCAAGCTGCGTATCCTGTCTGAGGTGAGGAACACCATTGATTGTACTGTGTCCAGCCATTGCCCAATGAACTCTAAAACCTGTACCAGGTGAAGAGCTGATTTGTTCAAATTGATAGTAATGCCCAACTTGTCGGCTAACAGAAGGAAGGAGTCCCTGGCTTGACATAGTAGATGCTCTGATGGAGTAGTAAAGAGCCAATTGTCCAGGTACAGGAAGACCTGAATGCCCTGAAGCCTCAGGTGAGCTGCTACCACTGCCATTACCTTGGTGAACACCCAGGTGGCTGTGATGAGACTGAAGGGGAGGGCTCGAAATTGGTAATGATTGGCTCCCAGCCAGAAGCAAAAGAACCTCCGGGAGCATCTGTGCATTTTGATGTGATAGTACACATCCTGGAGATCTATCGAGCACATCCAGTATTTTTCCTGCCAAAAAAGACAGAATGGATTGGATCATGACCATCCAGAATTTTGTCTTGGTTACTGACAGATTCAACTGGGACAGATCCAAAATTGGTCTAAGGTCCCCCACCTTTTTTGGCACTAAAAAGAACCTGGAGTACACCCTGGATCTGGATTGGTCTTGGGGGACTGGTTGGATCACTCATTTTCTTAGCAGTGATTGTATCTGTACTGCTGCTTCCTCCTGGTGCATGAGTCAAACTTCCAGGAGGGTTTTGTTGGGAGGGGGTAAGTCCTTGAAATGGACGAAATAACCTCTGGATATGACTCACAACACCCACTAATCTGTTGTGATGGACTCCCATGCTAGTGGGAGGAGCAACAGATGACTCATGACTGCTTCCAGAGATGGACAGCCGAGCAACCCTTTACGGTTGCTGTCCAGGTTTGTCTGAGAAAGGTTCTCGGGAACTGGAAGTCCTAGGACCCCCTCTGCCACTAGGGCGGCATCTATTGTATCCCCCTCTGCCTCTGGGGGAAAGTGAGTCCTCAGCATCCTGAGAAAATACCTGAGATTTGCAGAACCACGTCTTCTTCTGACCTCACTGGTTCCTGGAAAAGGACCTTTGAGGTGGAAAGAAGTGGACTCTGATGGCAGACAGTGTCTTTCCATCCTTCTCGCTCTGGACTAAAGTCTCTATGACTGTCTTCCCAAAGAGGGAAGAACCATCATAAGGGGTGTTGGTGAAAGATGTCTTGAAGGGCACCGAGAATTCACATAAGTGGAGCCAGGTGTGGTGCCAAATGGCAAAACCTGACCCCACCACCCGTGCGGCTCCCTCCGTGGCATGGGAGAGCAAATGCATGGATGTGCTGGCTACAGATTTGAGGGTGACCATTTGTGCATTGAACTTCTTCCTGTCCTCCACTGACACAGACCCCGGGGTCGACTCCATGACTTCCTTGACCAGGTCTGTCTGGAGTCGAATAATGTGTGCCATGTAGTTCAGCTCCCTCATGCAGAACGTCGCTGAAGCATACACTCTCTTCCCAAAAATGGTGCAGCGTCCTCGACTCTTGGTCAGGTGGGTGGACCGTGGAACTCTCCTGGGGTAGTTCCTTCTTGGTTGCAGCCATCAACATCATCGCATCTACAGGGGACTCCTTATGCCAATGAAGTTTATCTGCAGGGGGCTCAAGACCTTGTCTGGGCATTAGTGTATAGGGTCTACGGTGTCTGGCTCCTTCCATGCCCTAGATGTTATCAGATCCTCAAGTGGATTAGCAGGAGAGGACACCCAAGAGGTAGATGGGCCTGAACCAAATGCCTCTATGAACACGGACTCATTAGAGGTTGGTTTTGGGGCAGACCACCCTCCCCTTTGGCAGAGGATTTCCATGATGTCTCCAAAGGAGACATCCTCAGGGGTGATCTTGGGGAACCTTCCCATTCATCCAAGTCCGTGTCCTCTGTGAGGGACTCTGGAGGAGAGTCCAAGTGCCTCCTTTTGCACATATGCTAGTGGGGAAGCTCCTCAGGGGGACTCTCTGGAGAGACCTCACAAGAAAGCTGTCCATGAGAGAGCAAGACGGTCAGACCTGCACTCAAGGCCAGGGGGGTCTGGGTAGAGTTCGAAGATGAGAAAGTCAGAGGCCTTGAACCTGCAAGAGCCCTCTCCATGACATCTAATGCAGAGGCAGAACGGACCTCCTGGGCTGAACTAGCAGAGACCATTCCCCTCTGATCCAACCGGGGAGTCAGAGCCAAGCTTCTAGGAGCCAAGATGCCAAGGGGAATGCTCCTCTCCAACAAGCCCGGAGAACAGAGCACCCCCTTGGATCTGACCTCGAGGCTACAGCTCAGAGAGCTCGGGTCCAATCTAGTCAGATCCGACACACTCAGGGCACTGGCCAGCGTTGAGGTACAGGGTACCATTGGTGCCGATACCTCGATTCCAATCATCCTCAGATCCGACAGCTCCAAAACTGTGGGTCAGATCGGAGAAGGAGTAATAGGTCTGAAAAATGGTTGGAAGGTACCTGCTACAGTGGGAGAAGGCCCTGGCAAGACCCCCATCTGGATTTGAGTGCAGATAAATCTCCACATCATCTTGTCCATCTCCGCTTTGGAAAGGCTCCAGGTGGAGCAGGAGGACGCTGCCGAAGTGGGCCGGGATAGCCAGTGAGGGGAAGGCCTACAGGGCGGCTGGCTGATCAAGACCTCAGACTCAGAGGAAAACCTCGGGGATCTAATCCGAGAGGAAGCAGGCCTGGAAACAGTCTTGGTCTTCAGTGAAGGGCCGGCCTCAGACAAGCAGTTGGGGGAGCACTTACAAGGCCAGTCTTTCTTGACCTTATCCCCTTCCTTGGACCTCTTGGTCGGAGGGATAGTCCCTGAGGCCAAGGAAGAGGAAGAAGAAGAAGCAGTAGCCACTGCTTTGGCTGGTGAAGGTGGGTCGTCCATCCCAGATGTGGAGGGCAATAGGCCCTTCACAATTAGTTTGTCCTGCCTGTCTTTAAGAGCTCTGGGGTTAAACCCAGTGCAAATAGGACAGGGGGACTAGAGGTGAGCCACCCCCAAACAAACCACACACAGAGTGTGGCCATCTACTGGGGAAAGCTTATGACCACACTCTGTGCATCTTTTATACCTAGGTTTTTGGGCATCAGCCATGCCAAAACACAGGATCTAAGCAAACACACACACACACACACACACACAGACACACACACACACACACACACACACACACACACACACACACACACACACACACACACACACACACACACTCTAAGGAAAAGAGGGAGGAAGAAAAAGCCTGCAAGAGGAGAAACAGCTATGGAGAAACCCAGGACATACAGGAAAAGTATAGAGAACAGAAAAGTCAAAGGTTTTTTTACCACTTTACCTAAATACCAACTCTGGAGCTCGGACCACGTTGCTAACACTATGGCGGCAAATGAGATCTGAGGGGAGATGGGAGACTAGGGGCATTATGGGTAGGAGGAGGGGGAGCATGGAGCTCGGAGCCATAGCTAGAAAATGTGGCCATGTCAGATCCAATATGGATCCAAGGACCCAAAGGTTGAAGATCAAATGAAGTAAACTACTTCAGATCTACTAGAAAGAACACTAACTAGTACCCAGATATTACAAGTTATGTTATCTACTAGGAAGGGTCCTAACTAGTACTTAGAAGTTACATGTTGTCCACTAGGAAAGCTAGACTTTTGAATACTGACCAAGGAATTAGCCACCCCAATAGTGCCTTTTTTAGGCAGTTACCAAACCAACAGACCTGCCAATGTAACAAATTCTTCTAATGCCAAGCTGAAGGTACTACTTCTCAGTGCTAGGAGTTTTGACAAGAAACTGCACTGTCTGGAAGCTCTCCTCACCCTGACATCTGTGCAGTTACAGAGACGTGGTTCAAGACTGTGGAAAACACCCCAGTAGTGCAAGGCTACAGTGCCTATCACACACTCAGACCACCCTCTGAAAAGGAAAAAAATGAAAGGAGGATGGGTTTCCATTTACATAAGAAACAATTACACTGCTAGACTGGTCAAGCAGGATGACTTGCTTGAACTTCCCCATGTCCAGCAAACCACAAGCAAAATCCCCACCATATCATCTGTAGCTAGATGTCCCCAACCATGAACCATAAAAAATATTCAGCATACTTGAAATTACTAGAGTCACTTACCATTCGGCCCAACACACTACTCATGGGTGATTTTAACTACCCCTCTATAAAATGGGAAACATATACAATCACTAACATACAGGCTTAGAAATTCCTGGACCTTGTCAATGCAAATTCTCTGGAACAGCTGGTCTGCACTTCGACAAGGGACTCAAATATCCCTGACATGGTACTCACAAACATAGGGGAGCACTGCACCCCCCCCCAGCTTAATGTCCTCATAAGTATGACTGGATCATAAATTGGTCTCCTTTCAAATAAATGTAACAGTAGAACCCCATCAAACCCTAAAACCCTAAATAATTTTAACCCTGAAAACATGGATGCCTATGCAGAAGTATACACAAATGCCCTGTATAACCATTTAAACAACTGCACAGTAATGGCAATACCTGACCAAACTAAATCCAGGTCTAACTGGAAAAACAACCCACCTGGTGGACCCCTGACATAAATAAACTATAAAACAGAAGGAAAAAAATCCTGTGTAGAAGTAAGTGGGAGGGTACACAACAGAGGAAATCCATCATTAGTTTCAGCATGCAAATCAGGGACTTAGCCAAGTCTTCCAAAGCTAAATACAAGACTAAATAGCCTCTCAAGCAAAGTATAACCACAAAGCATTTCTTAGTTATGTCCAAAATCTTAAGGAAAACTCTCAACACTGTGTTGAGTGGGCTGTAGATGGCACTACCTATACTCAGCCAGAAGAAATGGCAAGCCTGCTAGCCAATAAATTCAGCTCAGATTTCACCCCTCATCACATCTGGTCATTCCCCATTAGACCAATAAAAGACTATAATGCACTATTTGGCATGTAACTCTCCAGGTACCTGCAACAGTTGGAGTATCCTCAAAGGTTTCTCACCAAAAAAATACAGGGTATAACCAACATGTCATATGTGGACTGATTAAAACCCCTATCACTGTATATTCGGTTTCCTACTGATTACTGAGGTGTGATCTGTGCCTGACTTACAAAGCAGTCTCTAATCCATGACTGATGGAAATATTACATATTTGCAAAACTAACTGCTCAAGGGTTACCAGCTCTGAAGATCTAAACGTGATCTCTGACATGAATAGATCATGCTGGAGAGACAGACATGTGTCCCGGAGATTACTCCCTCCTCTGGAATAGGCTTCCTATTCGTGTGAAGCAGAGCTCTTCCCTGGCCATCTTCAAGTGCAGTCTGGAGCAATGGAAGGGAAATTATAAATTCACTCCTGGGGTGGCACCCATGTGATTTAGGGACAGGGCAGTTTGTAAAATTAGTCAAAACTCTGCTTGCTGATCCTTGTTATCTCTCTCCAGGGACAGAAAATTGGGTATAATCTGAATAAAATTGGCTAAGCCTAGCAATCTCCTATGCACTTATGAATCCAGGAATAGCAATGTACTCCCTAAAGAACAAGGACTTTTACTGAATATTATGGCAAAAGATGGAATTAGATTAGAAGCTCTAACACTAAGCAGTTAATGCAAATCAAATTCTAAAATATAAGGCAAAGAACAAAATCATAACAAGAACATCAACAGTTTGTAGAGAATTGTTCACAAGCTCATGCATTGTTGTTACCTTACCTCAGATCTCTGCATACAACTCACATCTGCTATAATCACCGCATTATAATTTTGCAACTGGTCACAAACTTAATGGGGTCACTGTAGTTTAACAAATGGATTAGACAAACATTTCAAAACAAAATCAACCTGCATCTACGATTTGTGCAGAGATTCATTATAATCTGTTGTGTGATTTCGATGGCAAAGAAAGACTGACCTAGTCTGCTCAGCTCTCTACCTTTAGGATATATTACAAATACTTTATATCTAATAGCTTCTTTTCTTTTTCCTACATCTAGCTTCAAAGCTACATTCTGACTTCACCAAACATTCCTAAATTTATTTCATTATTCCTTATGTGACAAAGTCTCCATGAAGTTTATTCTGCAGGAAATATTTCCTCACATCACACTTTACCCATCCACTTGTATCTTGAGATTGTGTAGTAATTTACAAAAGCATGTACCCACCTGGACTCTGCTAATTCACTTGTGACACTTAAAAGTTTGCATCATATGCCAACTCTCCTTCCATTTGTTGAAACTTTATTAAGTTCTAATAGTCATACTTTCTATGCATTTGGCAGAAGACCATGCTTCATTTCTGCTGACCTCACCTTCAGGAAATGTCCGTGCAAAATTAGCTTAGTAGACCTGCGCATAAAACTGCAGGTGGGGGTACTAGGCAATACCTATACAAAGTTCTATACTGGGTAATAATTACATTTTTTAACTGTAGATGTTCATTTTGAGGGTACCACTACTTCATCTATGCCATTTGCTGATTTCGTCTTTACGTCATGTGACATAAGTACTTATTCATTAATATAGTTTACAAAATTATGAACTCTAATCTCTAAAATCCCTCCAATTATCAGTGACTGGAACAGATAGATACTGTAACACATTTCTGGTTATACCTGCCATCTATCTGTAAGTTGGCTCTACAAACCAGGTATACTATGACTATGAACAAATGTATTTAACTTATCAAGTCTTATACATTTTCCTTGTAAATACATAACTGTAGAATTATTTAAGCCTTCATTTCTTCATATTACCTGATCCAAAGCATTTTAACATTCCCAGCTGCTAAACACTGTATATGCCAATTTTATTTACTGTACAGATGGATATAAACCATTTTTACATTTACCATGCCATTACTCTCATTAAAGTCTTTTGCTGTTTTATAGTTTAATGTATTCTTTTGTGTGTTTGTAACACAAAAAATTAATTTATAATTTTCATACAAAACTTCTTCTAGCATGCAATACACTAATTTGTTACACAACTAATGCAAAAAATTGAAAATATGAAGTTTTCATAGATTCATAGGTAAGTACCAGGCTAGAGAATTAAACCCTGTACTTTGGGTTAAGCACCTTAACCGTTATACCAAATCCCAATACTAAAGAGAAGTGCATACAGTACCAGGCATTATAAACAGGCAGATATACATAGGTTTCCTATTCTGAGCACTGAACTTCATACCTATCTAGTTATACATTCTAGAGAGCACCGTATTAGTTGCAAGTGCCACAGGAGAAGTCTTTCCTCTTGGGCCACCATGGAAAATGGATTCAGCTCAGATGGCAGGCCTATTAACAAAACTATAAACAAAATAAATATAGTAGGTCATGTGTCCCACCCTCAAATGGCCATTCCTGTTTCCTTCCTGAAGCTAACCACCCTGGTTTACTTTACAGATTATAGTGATAGTCAAAGTGCAGAACTCTTAACATGATCTGAGAGGTATTCCTGAAAGTAGTCAACTAATAGTGGCTTTTAACATATAGGTGGATAAACTGGCAATTTTTGGGGGTACCATCCAAGTTTACCTTTCCATCATTTGTACTTGATGGGTATCTTTGAAGGCACAGTAGATTGCAGTGGGCAGATAGTGTCATCATCTCGACTCTGAAGCAACTTGCCACCCCAGGGATCACTAATAAGGAAACATGCAGAGGCTGGACAGTAGAGCTATGTGGAACAGAATGCTCTTTCACTGCAATCCAGTAACACAGACTTTGCAGAGATTTGTAAACACATACTATTATTTACTCCTTAATGGAGAGTAATAAAAATGCCATGCTGACTGTTGTTTAAAACTGTTTCTGGCTCTAAACAAATCACTTCATCTCAATAGCATATACTTCACAATGATCTACAAATCTAAACCATCATTTACTCTAACTGGACAGAAGTAAACTGCCGTATCGGTTACTGTTTAGACTGGCTTTTGGCTCCAAACCCAAAGATGATAACTTCTCTTATCATACGGAAAAATCATGCTCATGTTTAGTAGAAAGTTATGCAGTAGTACTTATCACAAACTAATCAGATATAAAGATTGAATATGGTAACATTTATCAGTATTGCTAAACCCTCAAATGAGCCTGCAATTGGTGAAATGCAAGTTGAGGGAAGGGTGTGATTGCCTCATGGTCTGCTGTCCCCTTAACAAGTAAATCACTGAGCACATATGCAGGTCAGCACTAAAAAGGATTCTTGACAATCAGCAGTCATAATGCAATGATGACAGGAAAGGATCAAGTTGAAGGAATTTGAAATGCTGGCAGTCTTTCACAGCAATCGTACCCAGAATAACTACAATGCTCCACAACTTGCTTAAAAAATATATAGAATGCATGAAACAAAGCAAGTTTAAAAGCTTCTAGAAGTCTGAGCAAGAATAACAGTAAGGATTTTTTCTTGGTAACATAATATGTTTTGATATGAAGTACTGAAAAGGAGCATTACTACACAGTTAAAGAAAGAACACAAATGCAAAGAAATTTTACAGTCTCATGAAGAATGTGCATGTAGATCCAAATATGTAACTGGCCTTTTCCTTTTAATTTCTCCAAATACTTTGGGTTTCTAATCCCATGACAGGAATGACCCACTTCGAGTCAAAGTACAGTTAAAGTTCATTGAAATAAATTTGCTTCAGTCTTTGATGTTTATTAAGACTTCTCTTCTCAACAAGCACAATGTACCAAGACTGCTTCTTTCGACAGGTCATGTGGGGTTACATGTACTGGGAGCTTATTTAAGTTTCCTGGAAAATTCTTTATTTGTCGTGTTGCCCCTACTACTATTAGAACTGTCTGGGTCTCAGTCCACATTATTCTATTTACAAATCCTGGTATTTTAAGACACTACAATTGGGTGTAACTATTTCAATGATTAATGCTACATATGTCCTTTTTGTGGACTACTACATTTGCTTGCATATATTTTCTTAACTTTCAGTTTTGGATTAATAGTGATTCAGACTTCATTATTGTTAATGGTGCTTTGTGGTGCATGTTTTCAGTGCTTCTGAGCTACTTATATATTGGAGGGTTTGCACAATCTGCAGAGCAACAATCTTGGCACAGTATATTGCCTTTCAGTATGGAGACCCCATCAATGAGTGCATCTCAACCAGCAATGAGATGTGCAGCTGTTTAGAGTTCTGTTTTACAAACCCTGCATTTGCCTGTTTCTTCCACATTTTCTATAGACCTTGTAAACTAATGTGCACAGAAGCCAACTATCTTGGGCCACCAATATCCTTTTATCTTTTGGTTTCAGTTCACCACTTCTTAACCAGTCCATTGTCAAATCTTGGTTATTGTTATTTGTAGTTCTATATACTTGCCACTGTATTTGCAGCTTTCCAGTTTTCTCTTTTTTTGTCCTTTGATGTTTTTCTTTTGTTTTTGGCACTTTCATTTGCTGTCAGATTCTTCTCTACTTCTAATCTGATTTCTATTGATACTCCTTTGTGAAATGCCTCTGCTAACTACGTAAAGATGTCATCTGAATCTTCTCTGAATGTTTTAAAAGTTTCACCGTGTTTGGATCTGGTGAGGTCAGCAAATACATATACCATCACACACTGCAGACATACATGTAGTGAATTTCGAGGAAGTCCATACTTTCTTCAAACTGATTTTTTCTTGTTTTCTTTTTCAACTGACTCCATGTTGTTTGGTGCCAGTCAGTCACACCAAAACTGTAAGTTAGAACAGGAAGAGCAAACTGAGTTACAGTTTAGAATTTATTCCTAAATTTCAAGGCAGTTGTCAACATTACCTTTAGTCTTTTGATGTATTCTTAATTCTCTTTTCACATTTGTTCATATTTTATCAATGACTCTTCATCTACTCTCAAATATTTATCCATGTCCCCCAGTTCAAGTTCCTTTATATCACATTCCTATCCCAGGTAGATATGTTCTTTATACTGCATCTCTCATTTTAAATGCTGTTTCTGCACATTTATCAAGACCAAATGCCATTCTTATACCATCTGAGAAAGTTTTAACCATTTGCATTTGTGCTTTCCGATACTAATATAATGAATAACACAATGTTAAATTATCAGAGGTCTTTGAATAAGGTTGTTTTTTGGGAGTTAAGCCATAACCATAGCCTAATCTATTAAGTAAGTAGGTTTAATGAGTTTAGGCCAAGGCAAAAGTATGGGGAAAGATAAAACAGCAGTGGTCACAAAAACAATCCCCCTGGAATATCTCCCTTTGAGTTATTATCCCTAGGATAATACATTGCCCTTTATTATAGTTCAGCTACACATTTGATTTCCACTGTCTCATAGTTTCTACAATAAAATTGATCAATGTAGGATGTATCCTAAACATCTGTAAGCATTCCATAATCCTTGATTGTGGGATGCCATTAAATGCTTTTCCATAATCTATTCATGACATACTTACATTCTTTCCCTTTTAATATGTAATGCCTTGCAGACCATTAAGACACATAAACCGGCCATACATTTATAATATTGTTTTATCTGTTAGTCATTGGTTACACAATTAAATATTGACTTTGTTGTAGCCTTACAAAAATAATTATTGAACTGATCGCTGTAGTTTAGAAGGGTAAACAAAGTAAACATAACATCAAGAGAGGCTAAAAAATAACCTAGCTGGACATACTAGTAATTCATATCTTTTCTGGAATTCCATCTTAAGAACATTGTTTTTCAACTCATGTTGCACAGCAGTAAACTCCATCAGAGCCCTGATAATTACAGCTGCAAGTCCTGTTTACAATGATCTGAATTTGATTCATTGCTAAACTTACTAGAGCAACTGGTCAATATTATTATTGAAGTTGTCATAATATCTTAAATGTAACTTTCGGCTTCATATTACTTTTCAGCATCAGATATGTACTGTTCTCAGCAAACAAGTACCTTTTTATAAATGTTTGTTATGGCAACAATTCAATGTTTGCAAATGTCATGTGAAATTAATGATACAATCCGATTCAATTATTTGCATTAACAAGTCACAGTAAAGATCAACACAAATATATGGAAATGCAAACAGATGCATATTTATAAGATATTCACCTAGTGACCACATTTAATTGAGACAAATGTTGGCATTAATCATACTGCTCTAAAACTGCAAATACATTTTTATCTGACATTAAAAAAATTGACTTTTACAAAACTATGGAACCAGACAGTCAGTGCATGCTGTCTCTAAGCAGAACCATTTCTTGCAATGTCTTGCTTCACAAGGCTCAAACCTAAGGAAATGTCAGTAATGAGATCCCATGCACAAAAACTAATGTTAGGAAATGCAGCAATAAAGGAAATCTCTCCAAGGCAACATGAACATGTAGGCAGTGAATACACATTCCTAATACATCATATTTGGCTAGAACAAATTACTACTGACTTGGTCAGATAATTTCAAGTGGAATAAAACCAGTGTAATGAATATTTTAGTAATGAAAATGTTAAAAGAAAAAAGAATGCTATCACTCTAATATTGAATACAGACTGTTCTTGATCTTGGCCAGTATTTTGGAAGTTTACTTTGGAAATTAGATGGTTAACGGATCTGTGAAACATTGCTGTTTAACATACTTAGTGTTTTCTTTTGAAAATACTTAAGTCAGAAACTTAATACTAGCTTATGAGTTAAGATCAGGATTTGCAGCACAGATTTCAGAGTTTTGGGGCTATCCCGTTGAATGGCTAACCGTCAATGCTCTTTAGAATATGAACAGATTTATGTTTGGGATACAGACTAGGAATACTTCTGGGGCATGGAAATATTATTGGTTTCAGTTCATCCCCTCTTTGCCTTATCATAAAACAACAAGCCTCTACTATTATTATTATTATTATTATTATTATTATTATTTTCAGTTTGATTACCGGGGAAGTCCACTGGGCCAAGAAGTGCCCATTTTCAGTGGAGGCCCGGGGAGAAAAGCTCCATGAACAATTTAATACAATATAGGATACAAAATGAAGAATAAAGGTTGCAAAGTGAAATACCATACAATGTAGGTTTGCAAAATACAAATACAGGTTACAAAGTGAAAATACAAGAGTTGGATTCATACATTCGAGACATAATATACATTATGAGACAGTTAAACAAACTGAGACAGTTTAACAACTTGACTGCAGTTTTTTTTTTTTTTTTTTTTTTAAGAACTAGGAATTGTTAATTTTTGAATAATCAGTAAAGTCAGATTTTCATTCCCCAACTATCTTCCTAATAATATGTATGATATGGACTGTTTTTGCCCTGAGGCATAGATATCAAACAGTACAAAATTCAGGCTATTCCATTTAGTCTATTTATATCACTGCCACAAGAGGAAGCAGGTTCAAGCCCCATCCCAACCCCTTTCTACTGCTACCACATTTTCAGTCGAGGACAGATTATTTCCTTTTTTTAAATAAGCACATTGATAAAGGGGAAATGTGAAAAAATGAAAACCATTGCTTCTCTTTGGCATCTTTCCAAACCCAGTAAAGAAAAAATGCCAAAAGCAGTGCAAATAATCTTTTGACACATACATACATATTATGTGCTGTAGAGATAGGCATCATTAAGGTGCCCTACAGTTTTGTAAACCCTGGTGCTGTTGTGTGCACATCTAACATGCAACAAGTAGAGAAGAACAACAAACACAACAAGAAATAACACAAAAATTATCAAGTGTAAGCAAACTGAGTAAACAACCCAACCTGCTGCCTTGTTAGTCAATTATACTGTTCAAGAAAAATCCTTGTAAGGAACAACATCATTCATAGTCTCCAATATGTCACATGGAAGGTATGCTGGATGTCTTATAAATTTGTTTAGGATATTTAGAAGACTTGAGAGGATAAAACTGAAATTAAGAGACACGTTCTGCCACTGGAAGGTGAAAGAGAAGCTTCCGGTCGTTTCAAAGCAGCTTGCTACTCTTACAGAACTAAGCATCCACCGGTGAGAAAAAGTAATAAGGTAATAAACCTAGGAAATGGGTAATAATTCCATTCATGGTAGAAGGCATTAATCGATATGCTAGAGTCTGACTCTTTGCAAACATCTATACCTGTAACATGACTCACATTTCTAGAAATGGCAAGAAAAAAGCAATAAAAATAGTAGTAGCTCTGAAGGAAAATCAGTGAGATAAAACGTGAAGAAAAAAGCAAACACAAAAAATACAGAGTATGCAAGAAAGGCTGAGACTATTCAAAAGTATTCAGACATCATTCAGATATTATGATATCAACAATGACTAAATTAAGACATTTAGTGAAAATTCAAATGGCCTAATCAGAAGGATTTTGTAGCAGCACTTAAGTGCCATGCAAAGTTGGCAAGGTAAGAAAGAAATTTAAAATGG
>NC_056737.1:153026314-153071314 GCF_019279795.1 Protopterus annectens | reverse complement strand
TCTGCTATTCCCTGGAAGGACTGTTAGTTACAAGTGAGGGATCACATAACTAAGAATGAGCATCAGGTTATGTATGCAGTGATGGTGGCATGCTGCAGGGGCATATGTTGGAGTGAACTCCCT
The DNA here is from genome assembly GCF_019279795.1 of Protopterus annectens. Classification (NCBI taxonomy): domain Eukaryota; kingdom Metazoa; phylum Chordata; order Ceratodontiformes; family Protopteridae; genus Protopterus; species Protopterus annectens. Next base: position 153,071,191 of record NC_056737.1, on the reverse strand, counting down.
CCATCACTCACATGCACCCTACTGCCTCTTTTGGTGGTGGAGAAGGACAGAACAGCAAAACAAGTCCTCAGGGAAGGAGTCACTGAAGAAACACACAGAACAAATTACTAAATATAAAAAAGAATAATCTACCATCCTGAAATGAAATATGGAATTGACGGTGCCTTGGCACTCTACTGGAAGTAGCTTATGAATTCAGACATGCTGGAAGTCAGTCCCTGGCGACACTGGGTGAAAGTACAAATGGTCATTCACTGCTTCATGTATACATGAAGGACTTTTCAGTGGTTAGAGAAACAGGAACATAAAAGGTTAAAAACAGAAGCTTACAGGTGGTGAACCAATGGAACCAGAACAGGACTGGAAGGAATCTGGGAAAAATCTGTACTGCCTTGAAGCTGACCACTTTACATGTCAATATCTGCAGACCCTAAAAGCCAAGGACAAGGGAGAAATTATGAGATAGTGAGAGAGTGACAAATCACCCAGTCATTTACACATTCAGCAAGTACTGATGCCATCACAGATTTCATATAAGGAGCAGCTATTCAGTGAACCTATCGAGGACTGGCAGATTCACATACAGTGCTCTCAGCAGAATTACAATACAGACATTACTAGGTAGACTGTTTCCCCAGTATATAATGTTTTTATTTGTGATGCTGTACAATGTTGCACTGGAAAGAGAGGAACAAAAAAAGACCATAAGAGGCCAAAAACAGCCTAAAAAAAGAGTAGGAATAAAAATGATGAAGAAGACATCAGAAGGCTAGATTTTAAGGAAATAATTTTGAAACTTCTTAAAAGATGATCATTAGGAGTTATAAGAGTATGCAGAGAGAAAACAAATGTGGCACAAGGTTAAAGCAACATCTCCTAATTACAAGGCAAGAAGTAAAGCACTTAACTCAGAGGTAAAGAACCTAAGAGTCTGGTCCACAGAGCTGATAGTCTTCTATCTGGTTCAGGTTGACCATGACAAGTAACCCTGACTGGCTCAGGGATGCATCCATTACTAATTAAGCAGGGAAGAGAGGGGGCATGGGGCTTAATTGGAGGAAGTTTTCCATGCGTGAACATGTATTTAAATATTCCTGGTGTTTGGCATCGATTAATTATCTAGTTAAATTGAATAATAATGTTTAATTGGTCTTAGTGTATATATATATATATATATATATATATATATATATATATATATATATATATATATATATACTTGATGCACTAATTTTTAAATTTTTTGAACCCTGAAGATGTAAACCGAGAAGCTAGTTCAGAGTTTGTGGCTTTTTGTACTTGAATAAAATCTGCTTCTGTGTGCCAAATACTCATTGCTAATTTGGTGACATTTGGAGCTTGGTGGAGTTTTATACTTCCACAAAACAGAATCCAAACTCCAGAACAATTGACCAGGAATGGAAGCCATGCACAGGAACAGTTAAAACTCCACAATTTATTAATAAGTCAAAGGTAGTACACAAAGTTAAGGGCTTTCTTCCCTCAATGAATAGGGACTTCCTCAGAACGCAATAAAGTATACTTTATTGTGTTCTGAGGAAGTCCCTATTCATTGTGGGAAGAAAGAGCTTAACTTTGTGTACTACCTTTGATTTATCAATAAATTGTGGAGTTTTAACTGTTCCTGTGCATGGCTTCCATTCCTGGTCAATTGTTCTGGAGTTTTATACTTGACATCTAATATGAAATGAGTGTTTATAAGTTTGTTGGAGTTTGGTTGGATTTTTGTAGGTTTCTATTCACTGAGAAATGGAAAGAATTGGGGCTCCTATGTTAACAAGTGGATGCAATGCTTAAGCATGGCATTTGATTTGGGAGCAGTAAATGGCAATGCTAACAGAAGTGGAACTGAAGCAGAGACTGTGGACAATAAGCTGTATAAAACCAAGAATCTTGTGTCAGAATTAAGACACAATGTTTATAAAGAAGTGAAGCATTCTACAAATGTTTTATTGTTACAGCAGTACCTGTTGTATTGTATTGTTCTGAAGGGTTTTATGGTATCCATTAAAACATCCTTTACTTTTGGGGCAGAGTTTACAGATTTAAATAACTATTGGGAACAAACTAATCTGGTGTTCCTTGGAGTTCATAAAAATACTAATTGACTATGATAGAAGACACATAGAGCTACTTAGTGCTAAAATAAGTATCCTTTTTGACTCCAGACCTAGAGTTTCTTTTAGTTTAAGTGGGCGTTTTAATGAACAGTTGGATCGGGTCTTCTCTGATGTCAGAACCCTGGAGGAAGAGTTAATACAGTATAAATGCCAGAAGTTACAAAGAGATCAATGGCGGTTTGAGGAAGCCAATTGGTTTCCATGGGAAAGGCCTACCTTACAGCGACAGCAACTGCAATCAGAAGGGAGAAATGTGGATAATGGGGAAGAGTATCATTCATTTGGGAAACAACAACAAAAAGATCAACAATGCTGTATGGTTAGACAGACTAAGGAATGGCCAGTGGATCCTGCAGGTGTGTGAATACTGTGATGGAACAACATGATGGAAAGGGGAAGAAAAAGGCCCAGTATTTTTGCAGGGGCACAATAAGAAAAGTTGTTTGTGAAGTGTCTAATGTTGGCTCTCTTGTTTGGTCTTCTGCTTTAATGGATTCGGTCGTGGGCTTTGGTGATCTTCAAGTGGATTGTGATATGAAAAGTGTGCTTAGTATGGGATTCAAATTTATTCCCACTTCCAAGATTCTTCTTTCTGAAGTTTTAGCTATTGATACAGAAGTTACAGCCTAACATTATTTTTAAATGAAAAATGATAATCAATATGCTGATGATACTTGGTTAGATACTACTGTTAGATGTTTAAATTGTAAAAGTCAGAAGAAGGTTGCCCCCTTTATAAATAAAGCTGCTTTTTTTTATAATGCTGTTACAGATGAAATCATTTCATGTTAATAAATGCTCAAAATATGTCATTAATTTTAATCTCCTAAAGAATGAATAGATAACCTTAAAATGTCTGGAAAGGGATACCTGCTGATAGAAGGGGTAACGTAGTAGTAAATATGAATTTTACAAAAGGATGTGTTTTAATTTATTAAGTAATGTGTAAGAGTGTCAAGTGCTAAGTAATAATCAGTTGCAACAAATTCAAGCTGGAATTGTGATGCTGCCTGATGATTTGGTTAACAAGGGTGTACTATCTGAAAACTTGGGGGATGTTTTAGTGGTAGTGAATCCATGAATTTCAAATTCATAATGACATGGAGAATCCTCCAGGTAGACCTATTGTCTCTCAGGTAGGGGGTCTGACAGAGAGGACTGGTTAAATTTTAGACAAAATCCTTCAGTCTTATATTGTACCACTTCCCTCATACATTAGTGACACTCAAACATTTCCTGAGAGAAATTAGAAAGGTTGTTTGGCGGGAAGGATATTTTTGGGTGACAGTGGATGTTCGTAGTTTATACACTTCCACTGAACATAAGTTTGGCTTAGAAGCTATTGCTCATTACTTATCCAATATTGACAGGCTACAAAGCATATTAAATATTACTAGTTTAGTTTTGAATAATAATTGTTTCTTTTTTTATAGGAATTTTTATAAACATCTAAGAAGTACGGCAATGGGAGCTAAATTTACACCTAGTTATGCACATTTGTTTACAGGAAGGTTTAAAGAAATTTTTCTGTATGAGGAGTCTTATTTTGCAAATTATGTAGTTTTTATAAACATTACATTGACAATTTGTTTTTATAGTTAAAGGCTCTCAATAACAGTTTATTATTTTTATACAGGTTATTCAAAAGATTTATTTTGGTTAATCCTTTACATACAATATTCAAAGAAGTGGGATTCACTATTTGGATGTAGTGTTATACATTCTTAATGGTGAGATTCGTTCAACCCTATATAGGAAAGAAACCTTGGTTAGTGCCTTCTTATATTAGTGCACACCCGGGACATCTAGTGAAGTCTTTGCCCTATGGAGAATTTTATGGAACCAGAACATTATGCTCAGAAAATAATAAATTCCAAGAAGTGGCCATGGATATAGTTAATAGATTATTGACCAGGGGATATAAGCATGCTCTTATGGTTACTACATGGCAGAAGGTTGAGGAAAGTAGGACAAAAGGATATTGGAGGAGCATGTATGATAGTAGAGTTGTAAGGAATAAGACAGAACAGGAGGATATATGCTTTGTGACCCATTATGCTCTTTTTATAGAAAAATCCAAAGGGGTATATTCCATGGTGACTTTCTGTCACCGCTGCTATTCTGCCTTGCCTTTAATCCATTAAGCTGTATACTTAACAGCTTAGGCCATGGCTATAATTTGGCTAATTTAGAAAACAATAAAGTGCAAAGACTTCTCATCTTCTCTTTGTTGATGATTTGAAACTGTATAGCTCATCAGATGAGGAAATGAAAGCACAACTGTCAGAACTTTTTCAGATGATATACGAATGTCATTTGGTCTTGATAAATGTGCAAAAGCAACCTTTAAAGCAGGAAAACTGCAACGCCAGGAAAACACCAGTTTAGGACAAGAATGTGATACAAAAGAACTTGAGCAAGAGGGAGTATATAAATATTCGGAAACTGACGAAGGATCAACAATAAAACATGAACGATGAGAGTAAAACTTAGTAAGGAGTACTTCAGAAGACTTAAATTAATCCTGAAAACAGCTTTGACATCTAGCAACAAAATCCAAACTATAAACCAATCGGTTCTTCCTGTCCTAACTAATAGTTTTGGAATGATTGACTGGCACATTGCTCACCAAATGATTTATAAAAAATCAATGCATACCAAGGTTATATTTTCCCCATTCTGAAGGAGGGATGGGCCTCCTTGAAATTGATTACATGTGTACATCTGCAATCGTGGGACTCCACACATATCTGCTGACCTCACAAGACCCAAACCTAGTGAAAGTTTTGAAACATGAGAATAAATCTAAGATGACTTCCCTGCTTAGGCTAGCAGAAGCATATCAGCATCAAGCAGGAATGGAAATCAAACCACAAGTGGATAAAAATCAGGCAGCAACTGAATGTGCCAAAAAGCAAAAGAAAGAAAGAATATAAGATGAGGGACCAGATGAGAAGGCAAGAAATGTAGAAAAATCTTAAATATAGTTGCAAGTATAGAAAACCTCTGGAAGAACCTCATGTTGATCAGGAACAAACACAATAATGGTTAAGGAGAGGTGAATTTAAACCAAAAATGAAAGGTTAATATTGGCGGCTCAAGATAGTAGGCTACGTACACGTTCTTTTACAAAGTTCATTGAGCATGTGTGGGAAACAGACAAATGTAGGTTTTGTAAAACAGAATTGAAAACAGTTGTACACCTCAGTGCTGGTTGCAACATACTAATGGCAGAAGGATTGTATATGGAAAGGCATAATAATGTGGCGAGACTGTTGCTCTGGGGATTGTGCAAACATTATGGTATAGAAGTGGCTGAAAAACAATGGAAATATGAGCCACAAAGTATCTTAGAAAATGATGAAGTCTACATCACACACATACCCATTACCAACAGTTCAAAAGATAGACGCTAGAAAACCAGACATAGTGCTCCGTGAAAAGAAGACAAAAGTAGCATTGATCATTGAAATCACCACACCCAGTGACTACAGTGTCCAGCGTACAGAGAGACACAATGTCATAAAATATCAGGATTTGCAAGCAGAAATGAGATGAATGTGGAAGAAAGATACCCAGATATTTCCAATAGTAGTAGGAGCAATGGGCTCTTATAAAAAAAAAAAAAAAGAGTCTACAGTTCTATTTAAATATGATACCAATACATGTAAATCCATACGAACTGCTGAAATTGTCATTACTGGGCACACTGCGGATGCTGCGAAGAGCACTTTTGGCTAACATGAAAGACTTAAACAATACTAATTTCATGAACTTTAATCATACTTTGACTTAGGAATGGGGTCCATTCCCATCATGGTATTAGAAACTCAAAATATTTGGAGAAATTTAAAAAAAAGGAGTGTCATGTATTCTCAAAAAACATTGGTATATAATAACATCAGATGAGATAGTTAAAAATGTGAAGTTCAGTATTTTATATAGGAATTCATCCAGTGTTGGAGTCAGGTAGTGCATGTAGAGATGAGTAGCAAGACCTCAGACCAAAATGTAGGGGCTGTACCACTTGCAAGCATATGAGAAAGGAGGATAACTATATGATAGGTTGTTCATGGTTTCTGAGATACACAGTCGTTACCAAAAAATAGCGATATATAGTCTAGTTTGTCCTTGTAACAAAATTTATACAGGTAAAACAATACAACAGGTAAGGGTGAGGACACAGAGCATGTTAGAGATATTAAAAATAATTCACCTACAAGTCCAGTGGCATCACATTTTCTAGAATAGTGTAATAGTAATTCTGACTTGTTAAAAATTTTTATTATGTATGTGTTGAAAAGTTCAGAAATGTATTTGAATCCTTCTGATATTTTATTGCAGAAGGAAGCCTGGTTTATTTGTGCTTATGTTACATTACAACCTAGAGGTCTCAGTAATGAGATCCTTATGAAATATTTAGTTTAGTTTAGTTTAGTTAAGTTTAATTATGTAAAATGGGATGTGTCTTGGAGATGGGAATATAATATTTTAAGTCTATGTTTTATGTTTTATATCTTATGTATATGTGTTTATGTCTTTGAATATTCCAAGAGTTTATTGAATAATTAACTAGTTAATTTGAATAATTATGTTTAATCAGTCTTGGTGTGCATGTATTCATATATATATATATATATATATATGTATATATATATATATATATATATATATATATATATATATATATATATATATATATATATATATATATATATATATATATATGTTTCATACTAATTTTACAATTTTTTGAACCCTGAAGGTGTAAGCCAAGTTACTAGTTCAGAGTTTGTGGCTCTCTGTCCTTGAATAAAATCTGCTTCTGCATGCCAAATACTGATTGGTAATTTGGTGGAGTTTGGAGTTTGGTGGCGTTTTATACTCAGCACCTAATACGAAATTAGTGTTTATAAGTTTTCTATGAGTAAAAACTGAAGAAAGGTAACAGCAGTCTCAGCCTTGTAGTGCAGAGGATAAAGCAATGAGAACAACCAAATGAAAAGGGCTCAATTAGCAACTGGGCCACCCGAAAGACCGAGGCATAAGAGAGAGAGTGTGAGCGGGTGAGGGATTGCAAGTAGCAGCTGTTGAGTCAGCTTGGCCCAAGATACTCCCAAGCATGCAAAGACAAGTTTCATGAACTCTCTACAGCAGTGGCTTCAGTGAAGTCAACAGCCCCTGCAGGCAGAGGGTGAGGTTGGGGTACCACATGATGAGCAGATTACCCCCACTGTACACCAGACTCTGACCTGCAGACAAAAAGAATGGGTAAGTTAGGTTCTGGTCCTTGTCGGGAATGAAAGGAGTGCAGAATTCTAGACCTCCTCTGCAATAAGTTGATCTAGCTTCTACCCTCATTGGAGGAATGAATGAGTCAAATGGGTGCAAGATGGGAGCTGCTGGGCAAATCTTGAGGATCTAAGAGGAGAGAAGTAACAGCAGCCATATCCAGCATCTATTACACAATATTGCAGTGTTGCCAGCTCATGGTGAAGTGTCACACAACCATAGACTGCCCCCCCCCACTTGATGCAGTGAACTATCTTAGTCACATCATGACTGTTGCAACTGGTACAGATCTTCCTCTTTTAGAGCTATACATGATTGCTGCCCTGCCTTCTGAAAAATGCAGCATTTCTTCACTTAACTCCTTGTTTCCTTAAGCAATAGTGAGTTATTTTATGTCTTAGATAGTGGCTGAGTTAATTTAGGATGTTCTTTCATTCCTGAGGATCGCCAGAGCCAAGGATTGTCACATCCCATATAATTATGCTACAGATCTCGTCTCTCTCATCTGTGGAGGAGGGTGATATGGCTTTTCCTTAACATAAAGGAATCACGTGAATTGGTAGCTTAAATTTTATTTTCATTGTGAACAGTTCTGCTGCTACAGATGTTTTCCCCCTCAGCTTAAGCAACATGTCCTTATTATATTATTAAAATCATTGGTGCTTAATCACCCCTCTAGTTATCTTACTTAAACTTCTATTACTTTCCCATTACTGCCTTGTTTGTAAGCCAACAAACTACTCCCTGCAATGTGACCAAGCATAATTGTGTTTCTTTTTTACACAATTCATTCTGATGCTTGTTATCTTTAGGGTGTTATATGTTAAAAAGTATTTCAGATTCCATTAGGTAGACATTTTCTGCTTAAGAAGCATCACAAGAATCCATTAGCCTGTAAATAAATCTGTGCTGTCAAACGTAACATGTGAATGAGATGTAAATAGGCCATATTATAACTGAATTATCAAACCAGGCTATAAAAAGTGCCATATACAGACCCAAGGCAATAAGAGGTTAGAAGGCAGGTGAGAGAAAGAGGTGAGTGTACCAGGTGTGAATCAGTGTTGTGGTTCAGGTTAAGGGATCTGTGGGGGACCTGGATGTGGAACACGTAGGGGAGAGTGGAATGGGTAGTAAATGAGCTAAGAAGGATGGTATGGGAACTTGGGAAGGAGGACGTTTTGAGGAAAACTAGAGTTGAAGTAGTAAAAAACAAGTGCAAAGCAGAGAGGGTGGCAGGTACAACGATGGCACAGAGGCAGGGGCAGCGCAAATGTTGAAGGGTATACAGGAACGACAGCAGTGGAGACAGAGAGGACCCAGCAAAGAAAGGTATGCAGCAATCAAGGTAGATGGTAAGGAAAGGAAAACTGGTACCCATTTTGGGGATAAATTTGACAACAGAATCAGCAGAATGAAATGGAGGTGGGAGGACAAGGAGAAGAAAGTGAATGGGATAAGGAGAAAGGAAGCCATGAGTGGATGGCAATGGAAAAGGATTTTAGGTACAGTGTAGGAAGAATGTGAAAAGAAATCACATGTAGCACATGGAGGCAACTGGTTGGGATAATGAAGGAGACTGGTGCAGTTCAATTGCAGATGGAAATTTTTCTGAGAGGAGAATCATTATAACAGCACAGGAAGTGAGATAAAGGAATACATTTACTATGGGGATGAAGAGGAACAGATTTTTGATAAATAAAGTTTCAGTCACCAAGTTGTTTATGACTGAGGAAAAAAAGACTGCATTACAGTGAAACTCTGTCATGGGTTAGGCTCGGTAAGCTGTAAGAGGAAATGATCAGAATGGGACATCAAAAACTGTTCAAATGGTGCACAAAGGAACCAATCAGGGGTCAAGCTTGACGTTTTGGAATGGTACACCTCCATTTACACAAATTGCAACAATGTAGAAACCCATCACCAAGTATCAAGTATAGCTTACTCCATAAAGCATACCTTTTCAATACTGAAACAAATCCAGAAAGGTCACTTAAAGAAAGAGTCAGTCAAAAAGCATTCTTAAAAAGTCAGTGAACAACATATATAACTTAATTTTAAAACTATAGTACATATGATGGGGTTCTTATAATTAAATTATATCCCATTTCATTGTACAAAATAAAGCATATAGCAATATATACAGTAATATGCATGGTAAATGCTGGGAGCTGCTATAGTAAGTTTTCATGTCAAAAGTTGAAATGGAAGCTTACAGGGCCAGAGACATAGTCAAGTTAGAGATGGAATAATCTGAGTGTTGATAAAGTATTCTTAGAAGAGCTACTACTGCTAGTAACTGGTTCATGGAAGAATTAAGAAATGCAATTATTGGCTGTGAAATGGACAAAGGGGCACAGGGCTGGTAGAGAAACCAACTTTGTATCAGGAAGAGGTTTCAGCTTGGCCCAAAAAGGACAGCAGGACATAAAGGCTTGGCTGGAAAGGTATGTCTTCATGATCATACCTTTAAACTAAGATGGGATGGGTGAGAGGGCATGGATACAGAACACAGCAAAGCAGAAAACAAAGGTGGCCTAGTACATGGCTGAGTAGTATTATTCTGTAGGGCAAGGAGTGAGGGTAGGAAGATGGAGGAGCTGTAAGCAGTTACTCCAGGGACAGAATGCAGATATTACCAGTATCACAAAAATGTGGCCTACTAACTACCTGAAGTGAGACAAAAATGCATCAGTGTAGAGGGAGGGAAAATGGGAGCCGAGAAACAGATGGCATAAAATGTGCCGTTAGAGAAAAGGAAGAAAGCCATCCCATTAACACAGTAAGATAGCAGCGAGGAAGGGTAATCAGGCACTAAGGAAGTGAGACTGCTGCTGAATCAATACAGTACAGCAACCCAAGGGCACATCAATTGTAAGTAGGCACTAAGAAAGTGAGACTGCTGCTGAATCAATACAGTACAGCAACCCAAGGGCACATCAATTGTAAGTAGGCACTAAGGGAGCGGTATTGCTGCTGAACCAATATAATACAGCAACCCAAGGGCACATCACTGGTAAGTAGGCACTAAGGGAGCAGGACTACTGCTGAATCAATACAGTACAGCAACCCAAGGGCACAGCATTGATAAGTGGGCACTAAGGGAGTGGGACTGCTGCTGAATCAATACAGTATAGCAACCCATGGGCACATCAATGGAGGAGGATGAGGGGAAAGGGTAGAGACCAGTTCTGTAAGATGAACAGGAAGGGAAATGTACTTACTGGGAGACCTGAACCATCCATGATTGTACCGGGAGATGCAGTGCTCCAAAGATAAAAGGGACTAAGGAGTGTTTTTCATCTTGACCTGCAAAAGGATTCATGCAACTGGCACAGGATTGTACAACAAAAGACAGACTTCTAGGCATAGTCTTTAACATGATGGGTAGAGTCAGACATGCAAGTAAAGGCAACAGTGAACATGCCATTGTGTGGTACAATAAGGAGGGGATATTTAACCAAAGATAAAGTAGGATTTCAAGGAAGTAGATTTTCCTGAAAGCTCAAGAGAGTGAAGGCAAACCAAGGGATCAACAAGCTATGGTAAATTAGCAGGGATGGAGGACTTAAAGCTACGGCCAGGGCTTTGAGGAAGAAGAAGAAAGAAATAAGGGACATTAATGTGGCACCAGCTGACCGTGAGGCTGGATGACACAGCAGAAGAAAAGGGCTCTCAAGAGATGGAAGTAATGATTGCAGAGGTAGAGGAGTAAGTACAAGAGTGGAAACAGATGGGTGACAAAGGACGAGGACAGCAAAGGTGAAAAGCAGGTCATAAAAGGAATCAATAATGGGGAAACCTGCCTTTTTCAGTATACTGAGAGTCAAAGGGACCTATCCAGGACAGTAAGGATAGGAGGGATCCCAGAAGCTGGGGAACAAACAGAAGCAGTGAATGAATATTTTGCATCAGTTTTCTCAAAAGAAAGGAATGCTAAGATACTGATAAAGCAGACTGTAGAAATCAGCCAAAAGAAGAAAAATCTGAAAAGTAAATAGGTGGTAGTAATGCAGGATAAGGCATACACATCAGATAGGCTTCCTCCCAGGGCCTTCAAAAATCAGTACAAATACTCCAGAGAATCAAACCCCCCATATACTCAACTGGGGACTTACTAATTTGCAGATGATATCCTACTTAATAGTCTACACTCAGGCTTTCTCTCCAGCTCCCCTTCTTCCTACTTCTGCCCACCACACTGGTTTCCTTTATTCCTTTTCTTTTCTTTTTATTGCTTCTCCTTATGTAACAATGTACATATATTTTGCTTTTGAAACATTTGTTTGTTGGCTACAAATATGGTAACCTCAATGTAAATGCACAGTTTCCTGTAATCAGGTATTCTGTATTTTTATCTCTTATATATATGCAGAGTTTCCCACATTAAATCATTTCATATGTTAATGCCGTATTGATGTACAATTTTCTGTTGCTCTTCGTGCAACCTGGGTTAAGCCTGCCATTGGTAACTTTTATTAATGGTCTACTCCAGTAAACAAATATAAATAAAATAAATGCCTCCAGAATGGAAGATGTTAGCAGTGGTACCATTGTTTGGAGTCAGGAAAAAACTTTTTATCTGAAACACTAGAATTCTACAGGGAAAATCCTGAAAGATGGGTTAATTTCAAACAGGATAGCAGGCTCCAGGATGACAACCCTTATGGGTTCATTGCCAAAAGGAGCTGTTAATCCTAATATTGTTTTATGTCTGGATAATATGGAAACTTGATGAAGATGATGGCCTACCTAAAATTTAACAAGTCCTTTAACTTGGCACCACAAAAGCATCTGATAAGAAAACTGCAGGGGCTGAAGCAGAACTGAGGGTTAGAAAATGGACTGTATCATGGCTTAAAGTTAGGACATAAAAATGTGTACAGACAGGTATATTATCAGGAATAATGTAAGAGACTGTGGATTACAGACCACGGCCCAATATTCTTTAGTATGTCTACCTCAGATATATGTGAGGAAACAACAGTATCAGCTTGTATTTGGATAACACAAAGATAGCTAGAGCAGAAAAGGATGGTGGAAAGGGTCTAGGAAACAGTCATGAAAGCTGGACAAATGAACAGAAAGATTGTAATTGAAGTTTAATAAAAAAAATGCAAAGCACTGTCCCTGGGTAGCAACAATGTTAGAATAAAGTAATACCCGAGATAAGCAGAACCAAACCTCTCAACTGTTCAGGTGTTTGCAGAATGTCCAGATTTTTGCCTCATATTTTTGGTCTGTTTTTAATAAAATTGTGGTTTTCTGGCAAATCATTGGCAAATGATTAAAGATCGGAGTCAGAAAATTATGACAGACATTTAATTTTCAGACTTCATACCCTTCAGAAAATTCATGCTAATGTAAAACCTGTTATTCTATCATCTTTCTAAGTTTGTAAGAGCAATATTTAAAAATTGTCCCTATTTTTGGGCCTTTTCCCCCAATTATTCATGGCTTTGCCCAGATGTTTTGCTCTAAGATGTTTAGAGGTATGAGCAGAACTGATAAGGAAAGAGCAGAAAACGAGGCTGTGTACATTTATCTTTTCCTCTTTCCTTATGTTACAGAGATCTCAGAGTATGAGTCTTTAAGTTTGGGGTGTGCTGCACCTCTCAACCTCTTATCACAAGAAATCTGGAGAAAGCCTAAAACAATGGAGGGACAAGGTGTCCAAAATACAGACAGATTTTGAATATTGCTCTTACAAACTTAGAAAATTGCTACAATAACAGAAATTGTGTTAGCATGTGTTTTCTGAAGGATATGATGTTTGAAAGTCAAATCTATGTCATTATTTAATGACTTATATCCTCCATGAACTGCCAGAAACCCATACATTTTATGATGAACAAAAAAACAATATCAGCCAAAAATCTGGACAATCTGCGATAACCTGGACAATTGAGAAGTATGGGTGAACAGCTGGGGGGGGGGGCAAGCTATTCTTCTGCAAAATCTTACTTTTTAAAATATGGTCATTTTCTTATGTTAGGAATGAAATGAATCAGTGTGCTCTTCTGTTTACAGTGTTAGTCTGTTTTTCATGTGTTCCCCTTTTAGGAGAAGTATCATTTTTAACTGAATCCAGGTTTATACATTACATGCTGGTGCATCTGCATTACAGACAATTCATTTATGGTTCCTACAAGCAGACTCAAAACCAGAATTTTTTTTTGGGGGGGGGAGCTGACAAGGCATTCTAAGAAAGTCATTTTACAAAATATATGTCCATAAATAATGATAAATATGACAAATTAAAAATTAATAAATTTAAATGCTAACACATCTGATTGCATAAACTAAATAAAATAGTTTAAGAAGTCATATATGCATGGTTCTCCCATGTCTGCAAACATGGTGTGACCTTATACACTGAACATCCAAATGGATCTGTTGGTATTAAATAGATGTCTCCAGTTTTTGTTTCAGTCCATCATGTACTTATCCAGATTAACAGAAAAAGATCTCCCAATACAGCAGACTCATCTTTTAGCCCTGTTTCTCAGATGGTAGAAACTATAACAAAGCCTCTATAATCAAGCCATAGTACTTCAGTCCAAAACCATAAACTGTATCATAGATTATGTAGTTACTACTGTCCATTCAAACATATTTATATATACTGCTGTCAAAAAGTTATAGCTAAAACAAGTAGATTTTCACAAAATTCTTTTCACATTAGAGACTATATGCAGATCTTGAATGGATAAAAATGGATGGTTAATGCCGATTTCAAAGTGCATTATTTCAAGCTAATTTCAGACTTAACACTGAGATCGTAAGAAACGTTGATTTAAGGAAGGATGCAGTGAAGGCTGTCTGATTTCACATACATGTCTATGCATGACATTAAAATATGTATTTGACTGCAGAGAAAGACCTTGATGTTCAACTGGAAAAGGCATTTTAGTATTTTTGTAAATGTTTTGTACCTGACTGCAAAGTGATTGACAGGGACGTATATTTTGTTGGCTTGTACAAGAACAGCGTTCTGCATCCCGTAGAATAACTGCAGCTGCAAAAGAGGGTATGGAATGGAATGGGTGATGCTACTACCATGAAACAGGCTTAAACATTTATTCTACTAAACACTAAAAACATCACACCATATGCTGTTTAAAATAATTTGCATAGTATGCGAAATTCATAAAATCAAAACAAGAAATTTCTAGTTTGCCACATTTATTCTTAGACAAAATCTAGAATGAAAATGTGAGTAAGCAGCTGAATATTAAGAAAAAAGAATTATTGCATTACAACTTAATGAGTTTCCATACAAGTCATCAAATAAAAATACAATAAGAACCAATCAAAGTTCACAAGTTGTTCATTATAAATTGTAATGCATAACGAGCTCAACAGGAAATGAACTAGTGAATAAATTCCTAAACTTCTCACAATGGGCTACGGTTTCATCTGTACTAAAAAAAAAAAAGAAATACAAGTAAAGCAATTTTGTAATTTAACTAAATAGGCAGCATTATAATATACTAAACAGTTCATAATTGTAATAGGTTAATGACCGTACATGTATAAATTGGCAAATCATTAATGCCTTAAAAAGCACATGACAGCCCAGTGGGGAAAAAAAAAAAGAAAACTTCAGAAATTAAGAAAAAATGAACAACTAACCAAAACATATACTTGAAGAAATACATATATATTCAGAACATGAAAAACACAATATTTTTAAAATGTAGGCACTAATACATAACCCAAGCATAATTTATACACATGCTTATATGTCATTTTATAATGGTTTGCAGGACGCAAAGCCAAAAACTAGAAATCTCTTACATTAGTATTATAAAAAGCCAGTTTGAAGAAAAATAAATCAAAATCAGGTATCTGGAAGTAAAACCTTAGAAGAGGATTCGTAAGCATTGTCTTAAAATTATTTAGGAATACTAATGCTCTATGCCAGTTACCAGTGATCCTTGAAATTCATAAAAGTGCCTTAAATTCATGGAGTATTATTACATGCTACTGTACACCTGGATGAGTCTAGGTGCACAGTAGGTATGCAAGTGAAGATCTACAGCATGGTCTGCCCTTCACCAATGTGGGAATCATGAGGTGCACTGTGGTATATATAGGGGAACAGTTGCAGACACATGACAACCAACATCTACAGCCCAACACTTAAAATACAAAAGCAGAAAATTAAACATAGTTTAAAACAAACACTGTAAGTGCAGTTTCTCAAATAACTGGATCTTCGTTAGCTTACATGTGTACTTGTTTTAAATGTCTTTAGAGTCTCCTGTGCCATGGAGTAGAAGGTTAATGCTCTGACCATAGCTCAGCTGCTTCAGGATCAATTTGCATATCTAGCATCTGATGGCACTAGTAGTGGGGTGGGCATGCAATACAGTGCAATATAATGGAACTAGTGGCTGATTCCCCACAGGGAGGCAGGATGTGCTTGGGGACATTTTCAGCAGGGAGGGAGGCAGGCTATTTCTCAGTCACCACAGAGATGCAATGATACATCAGCAGGCCCATTGCATGTCTATTCTTGAAACGTGAATAACCATATACAAGAGGATGGGAAGCTCAGTCCTTCATAAGTATGACCCTATCTCATGACACTCAATCTTCTCAGCCCAAACATGGGTCAGAGTTGGGCCAGTGGAGGCTATGTGGATTTGGTAGACCTGAGCACAGAGCAAGAAAAAAATTTCTTTAGATTCTACTTGATATTTGCATGCTGATTGTTGGCAAAAGTCTTTGCCATTTATGTCTGCATAGCTGAAACGGGAAAGTCTAAACTCAAAAGAAAACTTACATTTTCAAAAAAAATTCAACAAAGTTATGTCAGTAAAAATCTTTGGATAATGCTCATGACAAATCAATTTTTAAGTTAATAATTCTCTCAAAAACCTAGCCCAACCGACAACTCTCCATACTGCCTAATAACTATGAGCACCATCCAGGTTTAATCACCTTAATGAAAAAAGATTACTGGACACATGGGCACTTTTCAGGACCCAGAGACCATGCCTTTAATTACAGCGAGTACTTAAAATGGCTCTGACAATAGTTATAACAGAGAAGAAGAAAAAACTTCCTTTAGGGAAGCATAAACACATATCCTTGTAGTAGGTGTTCTTTATGGGTATTGTGGTAATACAAGATAATATCAAAAACTGCAGTGCGGAATGATAGCTGGGAAGGGAAGGCACTGTGCACTCTGAGAGAGCAGAAAAGCTATCTGTACCCCTGCCCCCTTACCACACTCTAAGAGATCAGCAAAGCTACCTGTGTCCCTGCCCGCTTACCACGCACTGAGAGAGCAGAAAAGCTATCTGTACCCCTGCCCCCTTACCACACTCTAAGAGATCAGCAAAGCTACCTGTGTCCCTGCCCACTTACCACGCTCTGAGAGAGCAGAAAAGCTATCTGTACCCCTGCCCCCTTACCACACTCTAAGAGATCAGCAAAGCTACCTGTGTCCCTGCCCACTTACCACACTCTGAGAGAGCAGAAAAGCTATCTGTACCCCTGCCCCCTTACCACACTCTAAGAGATCAGCAAAGCTACCTGTGTCCCTGCCCACTTACCACACTCTGAGAGAGCAGAAAAGCTATCTGTACCCCTGGCCCTTACCACACTCTAAGAGATCAGAAATCTACCTGTGTCCCTGCCCGCTTACCACGCTCTGAGAGAGCAGAAAAGCTATCTGTACCCCTGGCCCTTACCACACTCTAAGAGATCAGCAAAGCTACCTGTGTCCCTGCCCACTTACCACACTCTGAGACAGCAGAAAAGCTATCTGTACCCCTGCCCCCTTACCACACTCTAAGAGATCAGCAAAGCTACCTGTAGCCCTGCCCCCTTACCACACTCTGAGAGAGCGGAAAAGCTACCTGTAGCTCTCTCCCTTACCACACTCTGAGAGAGCAGAAAAGCTACCTGTGTCCCTGCCCGCTTACCACACTCTGAGACAGCAGAAAAGCTACCTGTACCCCTGCCCCCTTACCACACTCTAAGAGATCAGCAAAGCTACCTGTGTCCCTGCCCGCTTACCACACTCTGAGACAGCAGAAAAGCTATCTGTACCCCTGCCCCCTTACCACACTCTAAGAGATCAGCAAAGCTACCTGTGTCCCTGCCCACTTACCACACTCTGAGAGAGCAGAAAAGCTATCTGTACCCCTGCCCCCTTACCACACTCTAAGAGATCAGCAAAGCTACCTGTGTCCCTGCCCACTTACCACACTCTGAGAGAGCAGAAAAGCTATCTGTACCCCTGGCCCTTACCACACTCTAAGAGATCAGCAAAGCTACCTGTGTCCCTGCCCACTTACCACACTCTGAGAGAGCAGAAAAGCTATCTGTACCCCTGCCCCCTTACCACACTCTAAGAGATCAGCAAAGCTACCTGTGTCCCTGCCCACTTACCACACTCTGAGACAGCAGAAAAGCTATCTGTACCCCTGGCCCTTACCACACTCTAAGAGATCAGCAAAGCTACCTGTGTCCCTGCCCACTTACCACACTCTGAGACAGCAGAAAAGCTATCTGTACCCCTGCCCCCTTACCACACTCTAAGAGATCAGCAAAAGCTACTGTGTCCCTGCCCACTTCAGCTGAGAGAGCAGAAAAGCTATCTGTACCCCTGCCTGCTTACCCCACTCCTAGAGAGCAGAAAACCTACCTGTAGCCTTACCCCCTTACCACACTCTGAGAGAGCAGAAAAGCTATCTGTACCCCTGGCCCTTACCACACTCTAAGAGATCAGCAAAGCTACCTGTGTCCCTGCCCACTTACCACACTCTGAGAGAGCAGAAAAGCTATCTGAAGCTACCTGTGTCCCTGCCCACTTACCACACTCTGAGAGAGCAGAAAAGCTATCTGTACCCCTGCCCCCTTACCACACTCTAAGAGATCAGCAAAGCTACCTGTGTCCCTGCCCACTTACCACACTCTGAGAGAGCAGAAAAGCTATCTGTACCCCTGCCTGCTTACCCCACTCCTAGAGAGCAGAAAACCTACCTGTAGCCTTACCCCCTTACCACACTCTGAGAGAGTGGAAAAGCTACCTGTAGCTCTCTCCCTTACCAAATGTATTTATTCTGAGGTTTCTGTTCATTACAGTAATTTGTACTTAGTTTAAGAAGCACACACCTGCCTCTGAAACAAGAGGTGTGATTTTCAAATATCCCAACTTAGACCATCCCCAACTCCTTCATGATTCCCTGCTGGATCTCTTGCTTTTTTTTCCAATTTTCCATTTTCTCCATTCATTATCTCATGAAACTGAGTGAACAGTATAAAGCCACGTTTGATAAAAATAAAGTTCTGTTTCCTCTGTAATTCTTCTAATATGCATATATCTAGAATTAGATATAATATATATGGTCTACATTTTGTCTGGATTTCTGACACTGGGTGCTGCTCTACAGAATACATAATACATTGTAATTTGGAGTTCTGTCAATCACACATTTCTTGGCTAATTTATCATTGTATGCCCATTCCCAGTGAAGCCTGGAAACAGTGAATCTTAGGGAGCCTGATCTGTAAGATTTGTTCTGCCTTCCCCAGTCTCTTTATCTCTTAATCTGTCTCTAACTAGCCCGCACAGTGTTCATTGGCATCCGTCTGCTCTTGCTTGAGCAAACAGTCAATAGTCTGATTCAGAGATAGAAAAATATCGTACAGCCGCTGGTGCTGGGACTTTAATATGCATAGAGAAAGTCAGAAACCTGATAAACATGCAATTGCAAATGAGACTGGGAATAAGGTATTAATAAATTCCACAAGCTGTTTTGTATCTGCTGATGGGTTTTGGCTTTCATCTTGATGGTAATGACAAAATGATAGTAATGTCTACAAAGCAAAGCTATGTCTACAACAACAGTATGCACAACAGAGTCCTACAGCTAAATATACACCTAGTACCAGATTGCTTTAGCAGCGTGTGTAGCATCTCCATGATGATATTGCATTTTCCTTCAGGAGTTCAGATCATAGACTATATGCCCCGTCCCACTCAGCTCGCCCAAATTAGCTACCTGCTACCATCTGCTAGAGTTCTACTCTACAAGATGATTTTTTCAATGTATGTAGCTGCAAGCTTCTGCACTACACATGGTGTCACCAAAGAGGGATGACATGTCATCCTTTGGTTAAGATTCTCTTTACTCTTAACAATGGAATTGGAGTAATAATTAATTGCCAGCAATTCACTCACTGTTTTACCCTCCCCAGAAATGCTTATGAACTGCTTCTCCTGTAAGCTTGCTTTGTCCACATTTATGATTCGTTTTCAAAGAATACAACATAAACAGGTGTGGGCCTTACATAGTGTATGTGGCAAAAAAAAAAAAAAAAATTGCCTTTTTCTCACAGTGTGCAAATACACACAACACACACATACACACATCCACAAACCCCCACAGACACATGCAGGTGCACACACACACACATACAGGGTACCTATCAGTTCACTGAAACTTCAGCAGTGCGAACACCATACGTTCGAACTGTGAAGTTTGAAAACTGATTATCACGAAGCCACGGAACACCGAATTCTTTCCCAAGGAAAGAATTCAGTGGGCCGTTTCTGTGGCTTAGCTATTTTTAGCACCGTGGTGGAAAGTTACAGGTCAGGTTCAGGTAAGTGTGCGATTGTGCGGACGTTAGGGTTAGGGTGCGGGTTAGGTGAGTTAGGGTTAGGGCGCGGGTGAGCTGGATGTGCAATAGTGACAGACCTTAGGGTTTGGGCAGGATAGGTGAGTTAGGGTTAGGACGCAGGTCAGGTGACTGTGCGATAGTGACAGACCTTAGGGTTAGGGTTTGGGTTAAGGTAAGTGGATAGATAGTAGTGTATGTACAGTTTAGTGTAGGGTTAGATGTAGGATTTTAAGTGTATGTGTGTGGATTGCTGTTTATTTGGTGTGCTTGCATTGTGTGTGTGTTTCTGGGAAAAAAATCGCTGTTCTAAGCCTTCAATGGTTTTGCACTTCAAGGTTAGAGGTTCGAACATATGGTGTTCGAACTTCTACCATTTTTCGAAGTGATATAGACCCCACACACACACACACACACACACACACACACACACACACACACACACACACACACACACACACACACACACGCTCTCCTTCAAATACTCAGCAGGCAAGAGGCTTCTTAAACTTTTTTTCATTTTGCTTCTACAAACATTACAGGTGTGTCAAATGAAAGTCATATCTAGACAGACAAATAAAATTTCTGGTATAACTTTATTCAGCCAGATCTTATGATGGTTTTGATAAGAGCTGCTGCTGAGGAAAAAACGGTCCTCCAAAGTGCCCACAGGTATACATGCTACATGTGAATATGTGCATGTGTATTCCCCTCAATGGGATGGTTGATGGTAACCAATCCAGGATTAGCTTCTCCGATTTGAGACAACTGGAGACCAGGACATACGTCAACTCCCTTGTGACACTAATCTTAATTAAGTGGTAACCAGAAAATGAATGAAGGGTGAATAACCAGAAGGAAATTCCAAGAAGATCAGCATTGTGCCTTCAACTAACAGACATGGTTTTCAAAGCATCATCATCCAATTTAGGCACATTAACAAAAAAAATAATTTATCTGTTCACTTACCGACTGCACAAACAACACACATAATCTCATTCGCTTCTCCCTGTAATCCTTAATTCTGTGCTCTTGCCGTTAAAAAGTTTTCCTAATTAACAAAATAGATAATGTAATACATTAACTCAAATACACAGTACTATTAATTAAGTTCTATATTTACTTCTTATAGAAATGGGTTGTGAGGAGGACTGAAGTGTGACCATCTTCTGCCAATCTGAAATGTTCCCCATAATGCCATAATACTTGTAAGCAGTAACAGCAAGGACTAGTACGGTGCAAGGCTGTATAGCACAGGCAGAGAGCTTTACATTAAAAGGCTCTGTCCTGACCGTGTGTAGGATCTACTGAATCTAAACACTACCTTAATGAGATGTTTCTCAGAAAAGCAATGAAACAGCCAGACTGCATATCCACAGTGTGAAAAAATGACGGCAGCAGTGGTCTTGAATGTTTGGTATACAGAAGAGAGAATTAAAAAAAAGGCATAGATCATGAAATACACTTATCATCTGTGTCAACAGCTGCTCCTTAGCTGTCTCTCCACTAGTGTATCCAATCAGGGTAAAGTTAATTCATTTTTCGATGAACATAGCTATAAGCTGATAACCTGTTGCACTGACAGAGTAAGGGAGAAGATATGGCAAAACTGGAATGTTAGGGGTTGTTATCATTTGAGACTGTTTTGTTTAAGTTGATATCTAGGGGACTGCACATGTAATGAGTCACTGTAGACACACCTGCAGTACTTGTTATTCCAAAAATGTTGCAATGTTCTTTGACATACACCTGCTTATTACATGCACCAATGTATGAGTCATTTATTTAGCATAATGTGCATTTGGTTCATTTTACTTTGCCAAGACTTCTGGACAATTTGAATTTACAATAGCTGAACAACTCAGAGACATTTGCCGTAACAAACAAATACTCTCTATAAACATGTTAAGGACCACTCTGGTGCATTTTTGATGTTTTCAGGGTTGTACAGATTAAAACAACAGAAACCTGATAAGATGAAGTGGAATTCACTGCTTCATTCAAAAAAGAAAAATGACTTAGTACTATTTAGTCTAGGATAAAATATAATTTTTGAATCAGAATGTCTTTGTTCTGTAGTTTTTTTGTAGTTCTACAAATGTTATGTTTTTCGGCCTTGCATTTACTATAACTGACACTAGGGGTGGTGATTGTTACTGATGTTGCCGCTGTCCTCCCAGCTATAAAGAGTTAAAATTTATTAACACCAGTCACAGTAAGATCATCTGTTGGCAATGGTATAATTTAAAGGTATAATTTCTTTAAGTATGCACATATGATGTTTTCTTTTTGGCATTTGATGTAATTGTATGCATGTTCTATAAGAATGGTTTAGAATAGTCTTACATTTTCATTAGGAAAAAAATGAGGTTTTGATGGGAAGTTGCTTTTTTATGCACTGATGAAGGTGTCTGAGTGAAACAAGTTTGCTATCATTACTGTGATTGCTATTGAGCCCTGAATAAAAAGCTTGCACTTTTGACACTAGTGCTAGACTTGTTTAAAACTAAAACAGAAGAAGTTAATCTAATGAACAAAATCATACTTAATACAAAGATGAAAGTGCTTGAGTCAGCATTAGGGCACCAATGGTGGACATTAAAGGCCAGATTACAAAGTTAAGAATTTTAAACCTGCTAATAGCCACATGCATAGGAGAAATTGAAATTAGCTCCACGGCCATGCCCTTGCTACACAAATGAAAAAACACTAAGATATCTCAACTATACCCAGGAACCACCAGAAGCCTAAGCTGATTGAATAACAAGCTGGGACGGATCCTACCAAAGCAGCAATTCACTGAGACAGGGGGCACCAATATAGCCCTAGGTAGGCTAGTACTACAACCTTAAAGATGGTAAAATACTTGCCTTGTGTCCAGTGCAAACTAAGCATGACTGACATTATTGGTTTGTGTATTTGTTAACTGGGCAGGTGTGGTCCATGTATCCTTTTCAGCCATGGCCCAGTCACAACTATAGTCAGAAATGGACTAAAAATTACAGACACAGCATACATAACAGGACAAATTTGATTTCTGCATATATCTTAGGTAATTGCAAAATATAAATACAAATCATTGAAAAGACAAATAGAAAATCACATATACATAAATAGGAAAGTAATGATGTAAAGTAGTATTTATGTTCTGTAAGTTCACATTTACATTCAGTGAAAAAGAAAGAAAAAAAAGAGTAAACATTACTGGGTATTTACAGTTCAGTGATATGAATTCTGTTGAATTTATAGTATAGTTTCAACAGAGATGAACCATATGGATGAAATGAGAGTAAAGGGAGATTATTCCAGTTTTTAGTACACCTCTTCTCTCTAATGGTGAGGATGAAGGGAGCTCTCTGGAAAGTTAATGCTCTACCTTCCTAAATTCGGAGACATTATGGAGAGTTTTTTATCCTGTAACCACTCTTAACTTCCACACATTTGGCTTGGACTATATTTTGTCCCTACCGTAAATAATACAATGAGTCAGTGCCGGTGCAAACAAATCCTATAAAATGGCTTGAATTACCATGGCAAGTATCTTTGCTGTTTTGTGCTTTAATCAATTTTTGATCGCCTACTTGTGGATACACTGAAATTCCTCTGCTAAGTAACTGAAGGTGGAGTTAGACTCCTGTGGAAAGAAGAGGTGGTGAAGTTGTGGGTCACACTACCACAGCAATGATGTTGCAAACCTCAAAGCCATTTCACCCATATTTTTTTCTGCACTTGAAAAAGTCTCCAAAGTTTCTTTGCAAAAATATTCTGACCTCAAATATATCAAAACGCATATCTTTTAAATTAAATCCTAATGGCAATACAATATCATATAATATCACCCCCCCCCCACAATGTCATACTGTCAATAACCGCAGTGATTTTGCTTCCTATTTTATGATTAGTCTTCTTTTTAATAAAACTCCTGCAGTCCAGCTGCTTACAAATGTTTCGCTACATATTTTAAGGACTGGGGTATTCAAGGCTTCTTTCAAAACCACTGAAAAAACTTCATTCCCAAGTGATGCAGCCATTATCTAGTAAGGGACTGGTATCAAGTCTTCCAGACAAGACTGATTCTAGAACTACAAAATAACTACTCTTTTTTTGCTTAGCTCTGTCATTTACATGTCTCCACTAACAGATTCACAATAAAGGTGGTAGTTGTCTCCTGGGTACTGTAACATGTAGGAATTCACTGCCATTGCCGGTGCAGAAACTGACAGCCTGATCCATCTCAAAAGGCCAGTCTCATCTCAGAAGGTCAGTAGGCAGTTACAAATCCCCTCCTCCTCAACACAAATAGCTGAAATCACAGACTAAGGTCAGGTTTAGAATCAGAATGAAGGCTGGGTACGGATCCCCACCAGAAGAAGCCCCTGGACTTGCTGAGACAGTGGGGAACTAAATAACTGGTAGAGGAGAGCTTTGCATCATAAAGAAGGTTGGGCATCCAGTTTTATTGGAGTTGAACTTATAGGTCAGGCTGAGGCAGTGGAAGCTGTAAAAGGGACATCCAAAGGTAAATGCCTGCCATCTTCCTGTTCAGTGAAACACCAACAAGAATCTGCAACCATATTCTGTTGTAGCCAATCCAACAGCACTATGCTACTATTATTATCTATGATGTCATTAACTGAGGAAGAGCAGGCAGCCAGGTAGTCATCAAACAGTATTCATGGAATCTACTCCTCAAATGGATATGACAGACACCGGACTAAACCTCAACAAAAGCCTGAGGATAGTCAACCTATACTGGTGAGAAAGCAGAAGCATCTGCCATTTTGAGGTCAGGCTCTTCATGTCTTAGAGTAGAGAAAATAGTAATAAAATATGTGTGTTACAAGATACCATATAATGCAGGATTGAGGACTGAATTTTTCTATGTTCAACTTTGCAGGAACTTATCTCAATGAAAGAATTAAAAGTGTTTTTATAGAGGCTTTCTCACCATCCTAGACCCCTAAACTTATATATAACAAGTCCATGACTGCACAAACTTGAAGAAGATAGGCAAATGCTTCCCAAAGAATATAGTGACTGGTGGAGTTGAACTTGATGAGTTGAGTCCTCATTCGGTTTGAACTTGATGACATGTAGAGAAGCTCTTTCCATTCATAACCTTCTAATGGCTACCTGGCTTGAGAAACAGTAGGGGTAATAAGAGAACCTCCACTGAAAGCCCCAGCTTGAGGGTTGATCATGGGGGAATTATCAATAGCACATTAAATCTAATGTGACCTGGGTTATGGAGCTGAAAAAGGTCCCTTCAATAGATTTCAGTCCCTCTAGCATCAGACACAGTGAAAAATATACTGAATGAATATGCAGTCTGATCTTTACAACAGGAAGTAGCTTATTTTACCATTAACAGGTCACATGACTTTATTTTAAAATATATTATGCCCAAAATAAATTAATTAGACTCCTCTTCTTTTTTTATGTCTTGTAAATAATTGCCCTCCTAATTTTCACTGGAATAAGAAATGCTTCTCTTCCCTGAGGAGGCCATTGTCTAACTTCCCGGCATTTTCAAAACAAATTTCTGCTGAGTACCCTGCCCAGGCTGGAGTATTATGTACATGGTCGCATCATTCATTTTTAAGATTATTTATTTGTTAATTTATTTTTTTTTTTGGGGGGGTGGGAAGAATTTACTGCCCCATAGTGATTAGACTAGTCATTCCTGTCAGTATTGTCTATGTCACATCCTTGTAGAGCTATTGCTTCATTTCCAAAGCAATTCAATACCAAAATACAATATTAGACTTTATTTTATTTAAATGTACTACATTTGCAGAGAAAACCATGCATACACAGTCTCTCTATTGTAATACATGTCATGGTTTGAGCTAATATGCAAACACATGGTTTGGGATTCAGAAAGGGTTACCACTAATGAGTGATCTATCACTGGCAGATGCCCTTTCTGATTCAGAAACAGACTCTTGGTAGTGATTATATATGGTTGGCAGAATCATTGTAGTGGGCTATCCCATGGCTGTGCTTCATGTTTCTAAGGCATGGTGAAGAAGCAGCCAATACTAATTAAATTTGTGCTCTCCCCCCAAGAATGCCTGCAGGAAGGGATTTATATAATCAATCAATTTAAAGCATCACTCTGCTGCATAACATAGCACCTCTTGTTTGTCATTCTACACAGGTAAAACAATGGATACATTGAAAGAATTTATGAACATGTTTATGAAATTAAAAAAGAAAAAATAATGCTCTTCACAAACATTCACGTTCTTGTCCTGATTTAAAAAAAATTATATTTTATTATTATTGACAAAGTATGTATGATAGAGGTGGGAACACTGAATTAATATTAGAGCAAAAAGAACTAACGCAGCAGTTACTTTTAAATGCAACAAATAAGCCTGGCTTAAATGATGCAACATCACTGCTTAGTGCTGAAACAAAGGGTAGGCAAACTAGATTAATGGCAGAAATTCCTTTGACCTGTGACTGTGTTTAAATTTATTTTTTATTATTTTTATTAATTTTTTTTATTAATTTTGTAATTCTTGCTAGAAGGTTAGTAAAGGTTGTTATTAAGTATTAAATATTATTAATATAACATATTGAGGTAAGGATGTCAGAGTAGTGCTTTTAATTTGTTAATTGAATGGACTACTTGCTTGGATGTTTTGAAAAACTAATTCAGTATTTAAAAGATATGCTAAGTGGTGAGTTTTATCTCTGATGAAGTCCAAGTAGCATTTATGAATGGAAGTGCTATGATTGCAATAAACACTTCTTTTTACATTTACTTTATTGTTGTTATTGATGGCATTTTTTGTTGTGCAACACTTCAAGAGTATGCTGGGGGTGTGCATAAGTGGATTTCTCTTTCTGTGATAGCTTAGTATGGCCAGATGCATTCATGAACAATGGGAAAATATGACTGTCCCCTATTATAGACAACTGCCCATGTTGTAGGTAAGTTTCAGGAGAAGTAGTGGTGGGGGGATGAGTGTGTATATATTCATATTGGCAGGGGTATGATGTGTGCAGGGATGTCTGTGAGAGAGTGTTTGGGGAAGATATTACTGTCATATGTCTTATACCTATGCTCAACAGTTCTAAACAGAGAAAAAATGATGGTGGGATAAACGTCCATAATCAGTAAATAATTAGTAAATATTACCCTAATTCGCTTAAAAAGTTAAGAGAACAACAGATTTTACATCAATATGCAATTTCTAAACAATAAAAATATGAACATAATGTCTGGCATTTATTGACTGACTGCAATTCTCAGTAATTAACCAGAAAATCTACATTTCTATGAGGGACAGAGCAATGATGTGGGGCCATGACTTCTGGACAGTGGGAAGGTATGTGGCCTTTGCTAGCAAGATGCTATAGTTAACAGGGGACACAACTGCTGCAAGATGCTTATAGACCTAGAGGTAACCCAGTTTGATTCAGATTAACTGATAATGAGCTCTTCTTCTTTGTGAACAACTATATCTCTAAAACACATTTTTTGCGATGGTGTCAACTGCAACTTCTGGCTGCTGTAGTTTATGCAAGCACAGGGATACTTTCTGAATCCTAGGCACTCTTCATAAAAATAAAGATGAAGTCACAAATTCAAGTCATAACTGATAATAAAATGGCTAGGCTCCTTCTTCATTCATTACATCCCTACACATCACAGTGGACCATTATAGTTGATCCCTATTGTAAAAAAATGTCTTCCTGACAACAAACTAACACTTTAGGTCTACAGGTGCTTGAGGTCAAACTCTGACTTCCCATCTATTCATTTACAAGACACTACTGAGGAGTCAAAGTCTGTCATATGACTTTAGTACCGAACAATCCCAGAGACCTGTGGTAATCATAACAGTGTGCAAGGTTAATGACTATATGAAACATTTTGGAAAAAGGCACTTGTGTCACACACTTTTGCTTGATGCTCACAAATGTGAAAGCAGAATTTCAAACAGGTTTTCTTACATGCTCTTCCTGATATTGTAGTATTGTGCAGACTTCCCCTTAAACCAAGCTACAGCAATATCAGAGAGAGTATGCATATGTAGCAGTTGTGTGGGAGCGCAGCCCCCTCCCCCATGTTAGGGGTACAGGCACATTTATCCCTGAAAAATTACTTATACTGTATTATAACAGCTCTTGGTTTTTGCCATTTCTGTTGGAAATTGTCCTTCAGTGTTTCCATGTTTTTATTGTCAAACCTTTGCAGTTTAATGTTTATTACTCACACAGCCAGTGTACTATCAGCTGTCTTATGTCACCGATATTGGTAACTGAGATTTCTAATATATTAAGATCATGCTCCTAAACCATAATCACACACATACAGTATTCAGTCGTGTAAAGCAAAGAACAGAAGTAATTAAGGTTAAAGACCAACTACTTCAAATGTAGAAGCTAGCAGACAAACTGCTAATGATTCTGACACAGCTGATTTTGTTTTGTTTAAAAAGGCCTAGAGTGAAAGACTACACATATCATGACATACGCATTCTATTCATTATAACAATTAATTTAAGTTTACAGAGTAAAGGAAAATGCTCTTGAGAATCCGCATTTTGAAGTTTGTCTTGGGTGGAAGCCAAAACACTTCAAGTTTCTTTCTCCAGAGCATTATTCAGAAGATAAATTACTTGATATCAAATTTTGGAAAAGGTAGAATTACCATCAACTCTTACTGCAAAACAATTCTTTTGAGGGAACATACCCTGTATTACTCACTCAAGCTTATAATAAAAACAGTAATATGGCTTTTGGGAATTTCACTCTAATAAAATGTTTTGAAATGCTGTTTGGGGAAATATTTCACTGACGTTGAGACAAAATGTATTCACTTTCAGTCTGGATGTGGTTTTAAGTGTTATACACATGCTATGTTTTTTAAACACACATTAAATGTTATAAGCTTTTTCCATAAATCTTGCAATATTACAGTGAAGGACTCATATGAACAAGAGACCTCAGCATTGATTCTCTGCTTGACTTGAATGACGGGTGTGTTTCTTGGCTCCCTGTGTGGTAGTTTCTCAAAAATACATTCTGACAGAAATGTTACATTGCATTCAACAAAGAACCTACAGGGTTCCAGCAATAGCGCAAATCAAATCTCACAGAATAAAAGAGCTTCAGCTGTTTTTTAGGCGATGTTCATAAATGGAAACAGTTTGACACCTTACAGGACACTAATTAAAGATGATGTGGCCTCTTACTTAACTGCTATATCCTTTCCCCATCCCAGAAAAAGTAAAACAACATGAGTTTTGTTGTATGGGACTTCACTTTTGTCATCTCATTGCAGATATAATGTGCCAAAAGGAAAAAAAAAGCTAAGCCCCTTAGGGTAGAAGATCACAAAGCCATAGAATATTAAAAATTATACTAAAACAGAAAATCAACATGAACATGTGATCCTGTTAGCTTTATTATGAACATGAACTGTGATAATAATGTGTTACTATGTCATTTATTACTATCTTTCCTCTGATTGCATCATTATTGTTTAAAATACTGACAGTTATGTTATTATGTGGAGCTTTTTCACCCCGGGCCTCCACTGAAAATGGGCAGACTTGCCCAGTCAGACTTTCCTGGTAAATAAATGTTAAATAAATAAATAAAACATTTTAAAAAGGCAACAAAAAGTATTTTTTGTACCCAGCTCTGTGACATCCAGGGATGAAGCCTTGACTAAGACACAAGAATTTGAGTTCAAATCGTGGTTCAGGCATTGGAAGAGCTTGACAGGTGTGGGGTGGGGGTACAGCCACTGCTGGCTTGAACACATCCTGGGAGGAGGGAGGTGGCTTTGCCTCTCTCTATCTAGATGACACCTAGAGGGAGCAATGATTATTGCATCAGTGCAGTAAGGGCCTGCAGAGTAGGTGCACTTGCTGGAGAAATTGGCATGCAGCCAGAGGCAGACCTCTTGCAGCAGGCAGTACTTAGTCATGCTTGAAGGAGTTATTGTAGGGAGGGAGGAGGATAAGCAGTACTATCAGACCTGAAAGCTGCTCCACTCTCTACTACCTGACTGTCATCATAGGGAGAACGCATAAGCTAATTAGGTACCCTGATCAGAATCAAATGGGTTATAGGCCAGAGGGATAAATGCAGTGGTGCCATTGGGCAAGCCAAGCAGAGCAGCAAAGGAAACAACACTTCTTTAAAGGATTAACTGAGCCACCCCCAACTCCCCAGAAAAAATTAACTGCAATACCTACAAAAAACAGAAATTACACCTTTCCTGGCATTCAGAAAGGCTTATCTCAATACAGAAACCTTATCTCGAGAGTTTCCCACACCCACAGCAATTTTTTTCTGATTCACAGAATGCAGTACCACTATGATTTTCTCCTAGTGGGATGTAACAGTGGACATCAGTCTCACTGGAGAAGCCCCTGCTAATGAGAGAGCATGGGGGAGTGGCTAATGGTAATAAGTCATGTGCTCTAGACTGGAAATGTTAACAGTTTTCAACTGACTCCAAGTTAATGCTTTTTATGTGGAAAAAATTGAACACTGTCTTTTAACGGCATTCACCCATTCACTTTTATGGGAGAACATATGGTACATGTAAGGACAGTGTCGCTGTAGGGATGTTTGTGTGTGTCTGTGTAAGTAAGTGTACCATCTTATGTTTTGTGTGTGTGTGTGTCTGGAGGAACATGAATGCAGGTAAATGAATGTGTGCGTGTGTGTGTGTGTGTGTGTGTGTGTGTGTGTGTGTGTGTGTGTGTGTGTGTGTGTGTGTGTGTGCATGTGTGTGTATGTCTGGGTGTTTGATTGCATGTTGGAAGGGAAAATCTGGATCGTGAAATATTTCGTTGCAACGATATGTTGCAGTTTAAGTAATGTAGATAAAATGCAGGCAATGTAACAGGTGCAAATCTATTACTGCACACAGAAAACAATGCAATCCAAAAGGTATGTAACAACGTGTGTCTAGTAAGAGGTATTCTACAAGCTCATAGTGAGAGTTTTTCCATTTACTGTTACTAATGACACTGTCACATGGACATAGAATGTCATTACTGCACAGTACTTTCCTGGCTGTAAGCTCACAGGCAGGCAGTACACATATTAACTCTATATCCAGTTATATCTGTACCTTTATTATTAGGTCTGTTTGCTCTGTACTCCATTCTGTGCAGTGATTTCAACTGCAATTTGAAAAATATGCCGCAAGGACCATATTCTTCCTTGCTTCCTGCTGTTGTAAAAACAGAAAAAACAATGCTGGAAGGTGGAAACGTAGGTTCTCAGTCTGCTCAACACTAGGATCATCTGATTTGCAAATGCACAGCCTATCACTAGTGATCAATAATAATGGAGCTTGTATTTCTAGATAATATATAATTACAAGCAATCTTCAACTCCATTTCTTGAAAATCATGTCTTTGCCAGCAGCCCCCATTTTAGACAGAGTTGTAGAATTGTCTATGAGCCACGGCACGCCTAAGCTGTTCAAAGCAATTGCTGTTCAGCATGAAAGCAGCGATGGAGGTCATAGAACAGGTCAGGAGGAAAGATAGTGTATCGATTTCACACCAGGAATAGAGGCGAAGCAAGGGCCCACTGCTGCTACATGTGATGCATTTCACTTCACTTTAAGGCACATTTCATTCCAATTCAAGTGGGAGGATCAAAGGGCGAGCAGCTTTCACACTGAATCATGATGAATTCTGGACTCCAGTATTTTCAGAGCATAGCTCTTATGACACTGGACATTTCTACATCAGTGAGGGGATGGAAGGAAAACTGTGCAGCAGGCAAACATAGTTAGTTCATTAGCAAAACAAAAATTCTGTGCACAGATGTTATGGAACCCCGATTAATTAGACAAACACAGCTTCATGGCTGTAAAAAAGTCCAGATTTCATGTAATTAGCATGTCTGTGCTGTGTTATTTCTTTTCTTGCGTTTTCATTGTATTAACTGTAAGGCTGCAACAATTTTATCAGTTGTAATTACTTAACAAAATAAAGCTCAAAGTGCTAATAGAATGGGAATGAGTTATAAAAGTTGTGAACAATGCAAATACAATAGCAGTCACTGTCACATTTCAGAACTAACATATGCACTGATTTGTTATTACAGGTCTACAGATGATCCACAAGGAAATCTAGCATTCTTCACTGTTCGCAGTAAGGAGTCTGTATGCCTTTTCTCTGCGATTCTTTGTAGGCTGTTCACTTATGGTTCACAGTTATCTGCATGCAAGAGTATAGCTAATCTTTTTTTTACTCCATAGCAACCTGAGTAATTCCTCTAAAAACACCTGCATGCATTAGTCTGTTGAAGACATATTAGCCTGCCTTCTGTTCACTCCATATAAGCCTCCTACATAACTACTTTTCATCATTTCGACGTTCTTACTTCACCCAGAACAATGACATATTTAATTTCCATGACACATGACACTGTCTGCAGTAGAAACACAGTGCCGTTCCAGTAAAACTCTACAGTACGTCATACAAAGATTCTGAAGGCAGACAAAGAAGAGTAGCCACACCAGCCTTTTACCCACAAAGTTAGCTCACTGCACCCTAAGTGTCTTTTCAGTGCTATCAACATGCTTTCACTTGTATTTCATCATACCTATTCTGGACATTGTCTGTACTCCCATCCCACCATGAACCTTGGTCCAAGAGACCACTGCTGAAGTAATAAGTAATTTAGAGGTACTATTAAAGGAGAGGATAATATGTGGGTCATTCCTTTGCTTGAGATGGCAGTTTACAGATGTCTGATGAAACCCAGTGAAATAAATGGTTGTGCAGGTTCCTACAGTGTAAGGAGCATCTACTCTGTACTCTACCTGCAAACAGTTCCTGCATTTCATTTTATATACAGACTGTGTTTTAATGACTTCTCTCACCAGTTAATGCAAATTAAAATAAAAGGACAAAGAACTATATATTTTTTTTGTTTTTTATTCAACCTTCTTTTTCTGGTTGTACCACAACCAACACAATGGCATTCTTCCATCCATCTATCCGTTCATCCATCTATGCATGCATCCATCCATTTTCCAAACTGCTTGCCTTGTTGAGTATCTTTGATGTAGCAAATCTGGCAGGGAAGACTAAACTTCCCTGTCTGCAGCAACAGTGTCCAGCACTTCCTGTGAGATCATCAGGTGTTCCCAGGCAAGGTGAAAGATATAATCCCTGTAATATGCCCTGGGCCTGCTGTGGGACCTCCTCATAATAGGCAGTGTCTGGTATACCTCCCACACAAGGCAGGGAAGGAATCAAACCATTTACTTTGAACTGTAGGAAGCAGCTCAGAAATGTAATCCTCCATCCTAATTGCCAGACTTCATCTGAGTTAAATGCCAGTCATGACTCCTTCACTCATTTGTGGATAGTTAGTTCTAATAGCTGTGAAAAAACCTCCTTCCTGCCACTTATATGTCCTATTCATTCTATTAATCACCACCGGAAGGTCATGACCTTAGCTGAGGATGGGACATCTGGTCAGTCTCACAATTAACTCTACTTTCATTTGCAAACAAGACACCAAGACATTTAAACTCTTCCACTTAATGTAGCTCTTTCCCGTCTCCTGAAGAGGGCAATCCACTCTTTTCTGGGTGTGAACCATAACCTCCACTTTGGAAGGGCTTATATTCAGTCCACCCACTTCACATTCCTAACCAGACAGACTTCAGATGTTGGCTGATGGCAATCTACTTTGTTCTAAGGGAAGGACCATGACCGGTGAATTGGAGTGGCTGATTTTCATTGCAACAATTTCACACTTATGAGCAATTCACTCAAGTATGCAAAGGAAATCACATTTACCTCAGTTGACAAGGAAAACATCATCTGTAAGCAACAAAGATGATATCCTCACATCCCCAAATTTGTTGTTCACCAGGCCTCAGCTTTACCTTGATATCATTTAACTCGGGCATTAGGCCAGTCATCGAGTACAATGCCCCATTTGGCATATACGCATGTACCTCAAAAGACACCTGCAACAACTGGAGAGCCCACAAAAGTACCTCACAAAGAGGATCCTATGCCTTAAATACTTGTCCTAAATGGACAGACTCAAAAATCTCCACCTATTCTCTGTCTCATATTGCCTACTTAGAGGCAATCTCTGCTTGACTTACAAAGCTATGTCTGACCCAGCTCTGTTAGAAATGCTACATCTAAAGAAATCCCAATCCCTCCACACCAAACGCTCCACCAGAGACTGGCCCTGCTA
Source organism: Protopterus annectens (assembly GCF_019279795.1). Lineage (NCBI taxonomy): Eukaryota > Metazoa > Chordata > Ceratodontiformes > Protopteridae > Protopterus > Protopterus annectens. Next base: position 153,036,896 of record NC_056737.1, on the reverse strand, counting down.
TGGAACATACTTCCCATACATGTCAAGCAGAGCACCTCACTGGCCCTCTTCAAGAGAAATCTTGATGAGTGGATGGGAAATAGAAAATTCACCCCGGGGACTCCAGTGGCTCTACTCGACAAAGGCATTGGGAACTAAAGTCAGGTGGCACAATGCCAGGGTAATCCTATGGGCTAGGCTTGTAAAGGCCCCATGGCCATTAGCCTAGTACACACTTATGAACCTATGAAACTTACAAAGAGAAGCAGACATGTTTTTGGTGGTGTCATATGCCATTGTGAATGTGTTCCAGTTCAGATTGAGAAAGTAGGAACAACTATCACACCTCAAATGTCGGGACCAATAATATGCAGCAACAGCACCCCTGGGACCCTATATTAATGAAGCACTTCCCACAAAACATTCCAAGGTACATATCTAAATCCACAAAACACATGGCAGACACTACTGGTAAACTTTCCTGTCCTCTCCAAAACTTCATCTACCTCTATTTCCAGATATTTCCAGATGTCTTCCAAAGAATACCTTATTATCTAACACAATATCCAGACTGCATATACGATATTATGCTAAACACCAGATAAAACAAATTATTGATTTCTCTATAATCTTCCCTGAGCTGAATGCTCTGTGCAATGCCAAAAGTAATGTGCAAATGGGAATGATAAAGGACTTTACATATCCCATACTGGAAATGAGAACTTGAACAAGAGGCAGTGTATAAATATTTGGGAAATGATGAAGGATCAGCAATAAATCATGAACAAGTGTGAATAAAAATTAATAAGGGATATTTTAGAAGACTAAAATTAATACTGAAAACAGTGCTGACATCTAGGAACAAAGTCCAAGCTGAAAACCAATTTGATCTTCCCATCTTAACTTACAGTTTTGGAGAGATTACCTGGCCCCAAAAGGTGTTGGATTGGTTGGACAGGAAAATAAGAAAGATGCTTCATGCTTATCAAATGATTTATAAAAATCAGTGCATCCCAAGTTTACATATTCCCCATTCTGAAGGAGGTATGGGCCTCCTCAAAATTGATTACACATATAGATCTGCAACTATGGGACGCCATACATATCTGCTGACCTCACAAGTCCCAAATGTACTGAAAGTTTTAAAACATGAGGAGAATAAGTGTAAGATGACTTCCCTGCATAGTTTAGTAGAAGCATATTGGCATCAAGTAGGAATGGAAATGAAACCAGAAGTAGATAAAAATCAGGCAGCAACTGAATGTGGCAAAAAACAAAAGAAAAAATATAAGTTGAAGGATCAGATGAGAAGCCAAGAAATGTGGAAAATACATAAGTATAGTTGCAAGTATAGAAAACTCTTGGAACAACCTCATGTTGATAATTATTGAATACAAGGAATGGTTAAGGAGAGGTGAATTTAATCCAAAAGACAAAGTTTAATATTGGCTGCCAAGATAGTGGGCTACATACACATTGGTTTACAAAGTCCATTGAACATGTGGGAGAAACAGACAAATTATTATTACCTGAAAGTCCAAGTGGTACAGTGGTTAAAGTGTATGCCTTTCAACCACAAGGTGCAAGGTTTGAGTCTCAACACTGGAGAGAGCTTTACAGATTGAAGATGCGTATTTTGGGAGGGTGGCCTAATGGTTCAGGTGTTTGCCTTACAAACACAAGGTGCAGGGTTTGAGTCTCATAAGGGATAACTGGCTAGGATTAAAATAGCTCACAAGGGCAGTTAGCTTAGTACTAACCTATGAACCTATAAATGTAGGTTTTGTAAAAAAGAATTGGAAACAGTCACACAACCTGTTGCTGGTTGTGATATACTAATGGCAGAGGGACTGTATACTGAAAGACATAATAATGTGGCAAGACTATTGCATTGGGGATTGTGCAAAAATTGTAATACTGAAGTAGCTGAAAAACATTGGAAACGTGATCTACAAAGCATTATAGAAAATGCTGAAGTTCATCCTATATGAATCACCCATTACCAACTGTTCAAAAAACAGACGCAAGAAAACCAGATATAGTAGTCCATGAAAAGAAGACAAAAGTAGCATTGATCACTGAAATTGCTACACCCAGTAACTACAATGTCTTACGTACAGAGAGACACAAAGTTATAAAATACCAGGGTTTATTTACTTAATTTATTTAACATTTGCTTAATGGGAAAGTCCGACTTGGAAAGAGACAATTTTCAGCAGAGGCCCAGGGAGAAACGTTACAGATGCATGTCTTTGTAACATGGGAGGACACCAGAGCACCCAGAGGAAACCCACACAAATGCAGGGAGGACATGCAGACTCCACACATAAAGCACCCCAGCTGAGATTCAAACAGGAAAACCTCTTACTGTCAAGTGACAACACAGACCAATGCACCACTACACCATCCAGATGCCGCTGCAGGCAGAAATGATGGCAATGTGGAAGAAGGCTACCCAGGCAGTTCCAATAGCAGTAGGAGCAATGGGTCTGATGTTACCAATACATGTAACTCCATATGAATTGCAGAAGAAGTCATTACTGGGCACATTGCAGGTGCAGTGAAGAGCACGTATGGCTAACATCAAAGACTGAAACAATACTAATAAGTTCATAGGTTCATAGATTAGTACTAGGCTAACTGCCCTTGTGGGCCATATTAAGCCTAGCCAATTACCCCATATGCAAATTGAACCCTGCACCTTCTGTCTGTAAGGTAAATACCTTAATCATTATGCCAACCTTCCACCCTGAACTTTAATCATACTTTGACTTAGAAATGAGGTCTGTTCTCATCACAATATTAGAAACCCCAAAGCCTTGGAGAAATTAAAAAAGGGAGAAATTATAAGGGCCAATAAATAACCCATAATTTTAATGACAGGGCATCATATATTTTAGAATATGTTGCAATAATTAGGTCCATCAGACCTTTTAGATGGAATCTGAACACATAGCTTTTTTTAAGCAATTAAATATCCAGCTGCATTTAAAGCATTGCCACCTCACCCCGCACCTGTAAACTAAACTTACTACCTTTTCATCAGTGGCAACAGCAGTTGTCTTAACAAACAGGTTTATAGATAAGCTTCTTTGAAACCAGTTCAATGATCTGAATATGTTGTTTTCTCTTAAGTCAAGAAAAGAAAATCACTTAGGTATTGCTGCAGACCCAACAAGCCTTCCATCTACAATATAGATGTAAACAGTTTTCCCTCTGGTCATAACAGTAACCACCTGTAAAGCAAACAGTACAAGACATAGCATTAAACGTCACTTGCAAAGAGTTACCTTACAAGTGTTGACTATGATAAAGACAGGGTTACAACTCATTCGTTGATCACAGCTGGGCAATTTGTAACCCATTAATAGCTGTAGTTTTCCTTTTTTTTTGTTTTGAAGATTTCACAACTTTCTCTGGTTGCAGCTTTGACCAATAATTACCTAGAGAAATGTTGCAGAAGCACTTACAGAGTGTTGGTCTTTGAATTTGACAGCTTTCAATTATTCCTAATGACCCATCCCTGTCTGCTTCATTCCCTATCTGCAAGAATGAAGTACAACCCAGGGACATCAAATATCACACAAATGATTGGTAAGCTGTGATTTAATGTAAGAAAAAAAAAAAACAAACAAACGTAGTTATGTAGTTCCATGGGATGAGTCTGAGAAATATTTACTAGCTTGAAATCATGGATCTATGGTGAACAGGCAGACAGTGGAAGAACGGGGATCTGGTTGGTCAAATGTATCTCCCAGTCTTTATCATGGAATGCAAAGTGAAGGGGAGCTGATAAATTCCAACATATTGCTGACATGTGCAAAAAAGGAAATGGTGAAACATTTTCTCGGAATAGGGTATCGGTGAAGATGCATATGGATTCCTGTGGAAAATTCTAGTTGTCCTGCTGGAAAAGCAAAATTAACCTGGTAGGAAATGTGCAATTGACAGGTTATGAAAACAGCAATAGGACCTGGGGCAACTTACGCATATAGAGTGGAAATCGTTAAGGAAAGGGGCCACAGTCATTGAATGTTAAATTGTTATTGTGGAAGGGATGGAGGGGAAATTACAATGAAAGATATATGGAGAATGGGAAAGGCTATCAGCAGGAAAGGAGACGGCTCATAACTTGCTTAAAGAAGCATTGCTTCACAGAGAGGGTGAATGAGCCATGGAGCAGACTGTCACTGGTAATGGCAAACTGTATGTCAATGGATAGATTAAACGGTACCTAAGGCAAACAGAAGAAGGGCTCTGGCAGAAGATCCAAATGGTTATGGTTACTAATGTGTTAACTGAAGTATTCCGGAATAATCATTAGATCTAGGGTACTGTTCTGAGCCACATCAGTGTTTGTATGTGTCTCTATGCAAGATATCTTCAGTTGTGTAAATATGGTAAAACAATTGGAAGAACAGTAACATTAAGGATGAATCAGAAATGCTGTAGATTAATCCTATGTGTTATCCGTAAACACAGCATTTGTCATCACTAACACAAAAATATGGAAACCTAATGACTTACGATTATATTCACACATAACACAAAAAAGTGCATTTTTTTCTCCAGTTTAGGCTGCATGATTTGCGGTAGATTTATATATGTTAGAGGGTGGGGGACATAGCCATGCCACAATATCCATAGCAGAATGTTTTTTTCACTGTAATGCACACACCTGCTAAAAAGTGAAGAAACCACTTAAGGAAGTGCTAACATTTCAGCAGTTTCCTCAGCTACTTTTACTTAAGTGTAAGCCGATTACCGTCTACAGGTTCAGCAGTAATGACTTTCAAAAAGCCAGTTTTGTTTTCCGGACTTTGGACAGATGAATTTGAAGTTTTTGAGACGTGGGGCAGTTAACTTCAAAATGAATTGCAAGATCAACTTTAAAAGCTTCTTATAACAAACCCATGCTGCATGTCCCTGTACACTGCTTAAGCAGAACTGTACTTGTTAGCCAGTGAATACTGATTCTGACCAGGTTACTGGTTCTGAGGCAGCACTTTGGAAGAAGAAATTTCAAAATTAAAGAGCCAAGCATGGCAATCATTCATTTTATAACTTATGACTACATCTGGGTTTAGCTACATATAATGTTTAGTCAAAAAATCTGCTTACTTAAAATACGGTGTTATATATTATCAAAACAATAGCACAGAACTCTGTAAGTACTGTCTAAAGCAGAACATTAAAATTAATATAAATTTAACGATTGCAAATATATACATAATGCCTAGTTACATCAGTTTGTTATACTGTGCTGCATATTCTAATTCAAAATGAAGACTATAGTTAAACCTTTAAAGTGTGCATCAGTGAAAGTATCTACAAAATGTCCAAATGGGGGCTGACAATGCAATCACAGGATTTATAAGGTAAGTAAATCATGGGACCATATGTACCTTAAAGAGTTATTCAATCATCAAGATTTAAATAGACTATTAATAGATTTATTAAACAAAATCAGACAGCATTGTATGAATTCACCTTGGAAAAGTCTGTCTGACTACTGTTGTCTGTTTACTGAGGGCAGGCCAAATGAAGTACCAGTAAGAAAACAGAACTGGACAAAGACAAGTTCAGGAGCTTTAGGTCCACATTATTAGCAAGCTGGTACTGCAAACGACCGTAACATGGATAGCAAGGATAAAGGGTATGTCATGTCATTTGATAGAGCTCTTTTGATGGGAAGGCACATGATATGAACGATTTAAATTACTGTGCTGGGATGCAGTCATTTCACTATCCTTCCTAAGTACTTACGAGCAGTGCGTATGCAGCAAGCACTATTACACAGACTAGGTACAACTGAAAAACATCCGTATAATCAAACATTCATAATTGTTGTTGTTGTGTCTTTTGGCTTTTCCCGGTTAGGGGTCACCACAGCAGAACTCCGGTTCGCCAATGATTGGCAGTAGATTTTTATTTGCCGAGTTGCCGACCCTGATGCACAACCGTCAACGAAGGTACGCCCATTCACGCATGTCTCCACACAGAAGGAGCTCTAGCTGAGAATCAAACAGAACAACGTCTTACTGTGAGGTGACAATGCTACCGCAGCACCACCACCGCAGTAGATAATCAAACATTCATATTATACAAACAACCTCCCATTGATATTCAAAAACGTGCACGCTGATTGGTCAGCGTGCACATTGTAAATCAGAGTTATAGTAATGGAAAAAGGTCCGGTTGCCTGGACTTTTTCCATTACTATAACTCTTTTTTTACAGCAACAGAGAACACAAGATCTCTGTTGCCTCACACTGTCTCGCTATGTTAAACGAGTTTAACATAGCGAGACAGCTTTAAAAAAAGCAAAGGAGACTCTTGCTTTTTTTAAAGCTGTCTCGCTATGTTAAACCCATTTAACATAGCGAAACAGTTTGTAAAAAGCAACGGAGATCTTGCTTTCTCTGTTGCTTTTGCCCACAACTCTGATGTACTGCGTGAGCATGCATGCGCAGTACATCAGAACTGCCGCAGAATACCAGACAGCTGCGGAAGGGCAGCAAGGAGGCATTATACAATGCCATTATTTAAGAAAAGTAATTATTTTTTTTCTTAAATAATGTCATTGTATAATAGCAATAATCCACTTCTGGGTGTGGGTAATGCTGGATTTACCCACGGTTGGCTTTGTTTGGCCACTCGGGCTTCGCCCTCGTGACCAAACCATGCCAACCGTGGGTAAATCCAGCATTACCCACACCCAGGCATGGGTTATTGCTATAATATTGAATGTTTTTTCCATCAGCAGACGTGATCAAAACTCATTTTTGCATTACATTTATGCAAGGTGTCAAACAGTGGGGATCATAGAATTTGCTGTATTCCCACTGTACAGCAATCTCTAAGTTGTTATAAAAAACTAGCAGGGGTTATGGGGGGTGATCCCCCTTCAAAAAACATGATATTCGCGCATGTGTGTGTGTGTGTGTGTGTGTGTGTGTGTGTGTGTGTGTGTGTGTGTGTGTGTGTGTGTTTTGTGTTTTTGTATTTTAGTCTTTCTGGACTGATGTTTTTTTTTTTTTTTCAATATATTTATACATTGATATTTTGAAGTACATCCTAACAATTATATATAACATTTATCCTTTTGAATCAACGTTTTATCTTTTGATATATTAGTACTTCAGTATTATGAAGTATATCCATAAATTATATACAACATGATTTTGATCATTATCATATAAAAATATAGAACACAAGATTGTTATATCAAATAAAGCTAAAGTACCTGCATTAAGAGGCAAACAGCGATTTAAAAGAGTAGAAATAAGAAATAGATTTTACATTATGATGACTACAAATTATAACATAGCAATTATCATTCATGACAAATGCATATACTGCAACTATTAAGGTTATGGTAATGGTCTTATTAGAACTATTATATTTATAGTTAATATGGACTGATTCTATACCAAACGTAAAAATTTCAGTTCAGCTGTAGCTATATCAAATACATCTGTAAAATATGTAGTGCTTACTCAAGGATAATGAGCATTTTGTCAAGTTAGCTCTGTATGACTTATGTTCATAATGCATTTTGTAAGCTCGCCAGTAAAATTATTTAGAATTTTGTCTGTAACATATACCATTTGAAGCTGATTTCATGCACATGTAACTCAACATGCAGGATTACACTAGCACACCACAGGCATGCAGAACACATCATCCAACTAAAACATAAGCTATACACAAAGAAACACTGTGGTTTTGAGTGGACTCTCTTTTCGTTCCATCAAGATCTTTTAAAACAACATGTGGAACACTGTATTAATCTTACTACGCTTCGGCATAAGCCTTTTCATGCATGCTTAAAATTAAAACAACATTTTTTAATTATTTTATACTTCAAAATATTTCATCTGTTTTTACTGTAAGCAATCTGATACTAGGTACTGCTTCTACTTATGCAAAAAATTTGCTTCATCAGGATTCCGATTTACCAAAATTTCCTATCTCTCCTTTCTTTCTCTGCAAGAGTTGACATACCTGTATAAAGTTTAAATGATTTCCTTTGTCATTTGCTAAACAAAATGACATAGCAGGCAAAGTACATTTGCAGTAATGCTTATAAAACTAGTGTACAGAAATGGAATGTAGTCTGAACTGCTGTGAAATCAGCATGTTTTATGCATCAGGGAAAAAAAACCAGCCTTCATGATGATATCAAGTTACTTCCTCACTCCCCCAGTACTCCCCTTTGTCAGCTGTTAATTACAGATGTGGGTTCATTTAAAAAAAAAAGTAAGAGTGTTTATTTCTTTTAAAAGGGTCTCCACTAACATATTACATGATTTGGATACATTTATTAAAGGAATGGAAAGACATTTTCATTGTCCAAAACAACAGCTTTCTGACAGTTGTAGAATGTAAACACAACTGATTTCTCCATTGATTTCTAACTTTGTGCTTCATTGTTGTCATTAAATTATCTGTCCAGGGACATTATTATTATTATTATTATTATTATTAGTAGTAGTAGTAGTAGTAGTAGTAGTAGTATTACTATTACTTCTACTGCTGCTACTACTAAATTAGCAGTTCATGGTTAGTATCCATAGGCAGTAACAGTATGAACCTATCAATAGTAGGTTAGTACTCACAGGCACTTTTGTACTATCAGTCCATGGCATGTTTTCATAAGTTATAGTAGTAGGAGAATTAATAAATGAAAACCTTGCTTAGTACTTTGAGGCAGAAGTAGGATTAAAGCGTCAGCCCTTGGCTAATATTCACTAACAAGAATAGTATTAAAGGTTTCAGTTTGTTGGTCAGTTCTCTGGCACAGATGAATAGAGGCTTAACTATGGCCCACACAACCTAGGTTCAATTAATGGCTTACGTGTCTAAGGTGCTAGATGTTAGAGATGGGTGTGCCCATCCTGGAGGGGGGGTTGCATTCTTCTAGGTGTTCGCTGTGGGGAGGAGATCTCAGACATAAAATAATAAAGACAACAGGAGGAACCAAGGGGAAGGTCATAAAAAAATGGTGAAAGTAGTCAATGGTAAGAACCCCCAAGACACATTAATGTTCCATGCCTTTGGTTCCAGCCTTATAGTCAATGGCAAGAACCCCCTAGACACATTAATGTTCCATGCCTTTGGTTCCAGCCTTATAGTCAATGGCAAGAACCCCCAAGACACATTAATGCTCCATGCCTTTGGTTCCAGCCTTAGAGTCAATAGCAAGAACCCCCACGACACATTAATGTTCCATGCCTTCGGTTCCAGCCTTATAGTCAATGGCAAGAACCCCCAAGACACATTAATGCTCCATGCCTTTGGTTCCAGCCTTATAGTCAATGGCAAGAACCCCCTAGACACATTAATGTTCCATGCCTTTGGTTCCAGCCTTACAGTCAATGGCAAGAACCCCCACGACACATTAATGTTCCATGCCTTTGGTTCCAGACTTATAGTCAATGGCAAGAACCCCCAAGACACATTAATGTTCCATGCCTTTGGTTCCAGCCTTATAGTCAATGGCAAGAACCCCCAAGACACATTAATGTTCCATGCCTTTGGTTCCAGACTTATAGTCAATGGCAAGAACCCCCACGACACATTAATGTTCCATGCCTTTGGTTCCAGATTTATAGTCAATGGCAAGAACCACCAAGACACATTAATGTTCCATGCCTTTGGTTCCAGCCTTATAGTCAATGGCAAGAACCCCCACGACACATTAATGTTCCATGCCTTTGGTTCCAGCCTTATAGTCAATGGCAAGAACCCCCAAGACACATTAATGTTCCATGCCTTTGGTTCCAGCCTTATAGTCAATGGCAAGAACCCCCAAGACACATTAATGTTCCATGCCTTTGGTTCCAGCCTTAGAGTCAATGGCAAGAACCCCCACGACACATTAATGTTCCATGCCTTTGGTTCCATGTTCCATGCCTTTGGTTCCAGACTTATAGTCAATGGTAAGAACCCCCAAGACACATTAATGTTCCATGCCTTTGGTTCCAGACTTATAGTCAATGGCAAGAACCCCCACGACACATTAATGTTCCATGCCTTTGGTTCCAGCTTTATAGTCAATGGCAAGAACCCCCAAGACACATTAATGTTCCATGCCTTTGGTTCCAGCCTTATAGTCAATGGCAAGAACCCCCACGACACATTAATGTTCCATGCCTTTGGTTCCAGCCTTATAGTCAATGGCAAGAACCCCCAAGACACATTAATGTTCCATGCCTTTGGTTCCAGCCTTACAGTCAATGGCAAGAACCCCCAAGACACATTAATGTTCCATGCCTTTGGTTCCAGCCTTATAGTCAATGGCAAGAACCCCCAAGACACATTAATGTTCCATGCCTTTGGTTCCAGCCTTAGAGTCAATGGCAAGAACCCCCACGACACATTAATGTTCCATGCCTTTGGTTCCAGCCTTATAGTCAATGGCAAGAACCCCCAAGACACATTAATGTTCCATGCCTTTGGTTCCAGACTTATAGTCAATGGTAAGAACCCCCAAGACACATTAATGTTCCATGCCTTTGGTTCCAGCCTTATAGTCAATGGCAAGAACCCCCAAGACACATTAATGTTCCATGCCTTTGGTTCCAGCCTTAGAGTCAAT
>NC_056737.1:152996314-153023814 GCF_019279795.1 Protopterus annectens | reverse complement strand
GACAAACAATAAAAAGTTTTGTTTGCCTACAAAAGTTCCTTTAAATAAAGAATAATTGCTTTAATTTTAAAAAAGGTTGTAAAGACATTTTTTCATTCAAACCAGGGGAGGAGTGTGCGTTTAATCTAATCTGCCACTTTAATTCTAGAAATTCTAGATATTCCTCCACAGGTCCCCCCCTCTCCCCAAGTCTACTTGTTCAAGAATATAGAACCAAAAATTATGGTTATTATTAATGTTGATATGCTTAAATAAAGCATTATTGACATTCTTTTGTTTTATATCATATAAGTGTTGGTATACCCTGTGTCTAAAAGCATTTTTTGTTTTCCCTACGTAGAAACCTTTACAGTTTTTACATACCGCAATGTAGACCACCCCTTTAGTATAACAGTACATTCTCTTTCTGTTGATGATCCGTCCATAATTGTCCAACTTAAAACTGTCAGTGTTCATCATATAGGGACACTGAGCGCATCTACCACACTTAAAAGTACCCACACCCTGAGTGTTGATCTTCTCCTTTTCTAGGAGTCCTTTAATTGACATATTTTTCTTATAAATTATACTGGGTTTTACACCTAATTTCTCCAGGACTCCAGCATCGTTCTCAAAAATTTTCCAATATTTGTTTATAACATGCCTAATGTCCTCAAAATTATGTGAAAAAGTAAGTATTAATCCACGTGTAAAACCAATATCTCCATGTGTATTGTTGTTACTCACATCCTGTTCATTTTCTCTTATGTCCTAGTAGGGCCCTAAAATGCCCGTTTACCCTTTTGGTTTTCACCTCCTGAATAATGTCAGATACAAAGGGTTCAAGGTACCCTCTCCTCTGTAACATACCATTCAGTTTGTCACATTCATCAAAGAAATCTTTAAGGTCCGAAACCATCCTAGCTAGTCTAACACATTGACCCTTCACTACAGCTTTCTTTTGGTGTATAGGGTGCGCACTAGTAAAGTGCAATAATGTGTTAGAATATGTAGGTTTCCTATAAAGCTTGGATATAAAGCATTTGTTTTCATAATCTTTCTTTATAGTAATGTCCAAATAATGGATACAATCATAATCCTTGACCATAGTAAATCTTAAAAAACTTGTTGTATTATTAATATAAGAAAAAAACCTATTCAGGTCATCCTCAGTTTCCCTCCAAAACAGGACAATATCATCCAGGTACCGCCCATACAGTGCCCATGAAGTCCTGAATTCGGAATTAAGTATGTACATATCTTCCCATTGTGCTAAGACAATGTTAGCAAATATGGGCGCACAACATGCACCCATGGCTACACCCGTCTTTTGCTTAAATAGATGTCCATCGAATGTAATAAAGTTGTTATCTAAAATGATCTCCATACATGTCCGAATGGTCAAGATATTACTGTGGTTCAAGGACGAATTACTACAAAGAAATTCATAAAACCAATCCAAGCCAATTTCATGCGGTATAACAGAAAAAAGATCACATATATCAATAGTAACTAATATAAGCCTACTATCAAACTTGCTTTGATCTACTTTACCAAGGAAATCCCAAGAATTCTTAATAATACTTGTCCGGTTATCTAAGAGTCCTTTAGTCATGTTGTCCACATATTTAGCAAATGTAAAAGTTTTAGAAGATTTAGCATCAACAATGGGTCTAAGTGGTGGATTTTGTATAGACTTATGAATTTTTGGTATCCCAAAAATAGTAGGTGTTTTAGGCTCCTTAACAAAAAGATAATTGTAAATGTCTATACTAATTTGCCCATTAAGTAGTAGTTGTTCCAACTCTAGGTCTACATTACGGTATGCAATATTAAACTCATTACGCGATATTTCCGTATAAACCTCACTGTAAAGTATATCATACATTCTACTATTATAGTCTTCTGTACTCATGATAACCAGACCTCCCCCTTTATCTGGTTTCATAATTCTTATGTTGGTTTGACTGAGGATTTCATTCAGGGTGGTCCTTTCTGCATTATCTAAATTTTCATCAGTTATATCATAATGTTTATACCTCATTTGTGACCTAATGTCAAGTTCACATAGGGTCTCAAAGGCCTGAACTAAAGGATGGTTCGGAGGTTGGAAAATACTAGGTCTCGACAAACTAGGTCTAGGGGTAGTGTTTATGTCTTTAAAAAATAGACCTAAATTCAGTTTTCTTGTGAAAGATTTAAGTTGTATAATAGTTTCCACTATATTCCCTTTATTTGTTGGTACAAAGTTTTATCTTACTTTCTCTATAAGGGGTACTCCACTCCAAGTAGCTCAGGCTAAAAAGTTTAGTTCACATCTTCTAAAGAAAATGGCTGACTTTATTGTAAATGTAATATCTGAGAACATTTAGGAGTTAATCCGTGTGCTTTGTGCATAACATTTAATTTTCCCAGCTAGTCTAGTTAAGCCGCCCTAGGAGCTTTTGGATATGTTTTATGTACATATATGTATGTATATATATATATATATATATATATATATATATATATATATATATATTTTTTTATATATGTATACATATATATATATATATATATATATATATATATATATATATATATTTTATATATATATATATATATATATATATATATATATATATATATATATATATATATATATATATATATTTTATATATGTATAAATATATATACATATATATATATATATATATATATATATATAAATAAAAAGGTACAGTACATTTGGACCTTGCCAATTCGCCCCCGGACGATTTGCCCTTAACCAGTTTGACCCAGGACAGTTAGACCCGAATAAAAAAAATAATGTAAGTGAAGCTGAAGCACATCAAAGTATAAATAGAAAAGAAAGACTGTTTAAACATTCTTAAAATTGGTTTAGACAGTCTTTTTCTTTTCTATTTATGTGCTTCGACTACACTTACTTTACAAAAAATGCAATTAGTTAGTCGAATTATATATAAAAAAAAAAACAATAACTGCAAAAACAAGAAGGAAATAAGCAGTAGCAATAACATCTGGAAGTTCGCAACACTAACTAGTCCGGAGTTACCGTATAATGGTAAAATTAACATTGTATAAAAATAAATAAAATTAACAATAAAAATACAATTAAGGCATTATAAATAAAGTATCCCTACAAATATAACCTAAAATAAAAATGTAAAAACACATATATGCAATAAATCAATGAACAGAAACTCCGGACTAGATAATGCTGCGAACATCCAGATTAGTTAGCAAACCGTTGTAAAACAGAAATATTCTAAAAATTCTTGTACTGTGACTGCTTTTCTGACCAGAAAATAAAAGTTATCAACAAAGCAACACTACACATGTATGTACTTACTTGAAGGAGAATTAGACATTTTTCTCCAACACCACACATTTAAATAATAATTGCGTATCGGTTTTTGAACAAAAAAAGAAATGTGCGGTACAAAATCCATAATTACACATACACTGACAATAATTTTTCTATTAAAATCATATAAATATAAATATATATATATATATATATATATATATATATATATATATATATATATATATACATACACACATTAAATTGCAACTTGTAGAGATAAAAGCATCCACATTTAATTGGTATTGTTTAACATTTTTTTACTGGATCTCTTTCAAAACACTGGTTGTAACTTCATAACAGGTACTAGTGACTGACAACCCTATAATCAGCAAAAATACAAAACGAACCAAGTAACAAACTGAAAACCAAAACGGCAGGCAGTGGAAAAACAGGCAAATAAATAATATAAATGATATGAACAATTTTATTAGTGCTTTCGTTTGATTCAGTCACCAAACTTCTTCTGATAATCTCCTATTACATTACCAACCTTTATATATTTGTTTAATTACATCACGTAAACCCAACAGCCAATGAGATGCTATAAAATATTTAAAAATACATACTAAAAAAGTATAAATATGGATATAGCCATAATACAAACTGTACCAATAATATTTATATTCAAAACATACTTTAAAAACTTTTTTATACTTTTTCATGTGTATGCAAAATAATTTCTCTATAATCAGTTTTAAACTAATATGATATTTAAGTGATTTATATCAGAACACATAGAAAAAATACTGATAACATGTACAGATTCTAATCTTATACAATGCAAAATATATTGGCAGTGCCTTATAATGAAGCAGCAAATTAGAGTTGGCAAAACTTAAAACATCATAAATGGAAATTATTGCATCTCGCAACATCATAAGAAACACATAAAAAGCATTTTTCTCCCTAATGATGTGATTTACCACTGCACTAGCAATTTATAAATATTCTAGTATCCCCATAGGATAATACTGTTTAGGAGTATAGCCAAATCTCTTCCTGGTGAATAGACAATTCCTCTGTGACTGGATCCCATAGTATCCCAACCACTAAGTAAACCCAAATTTGTTGGGTACAGTCAAAATCACACAGTTAGGCCATGGAGGATGAGAGAATCAAACCTTGTACCACTGGATCACAGGAAACAGCTCATGCATGTCCAAAGTTAAAATGTAAAAAGGAGTACTTCCATTCTGGTAAAAATGCAGCCAAAGAAAGCTAATCTTTACTTAGCACTCAAAACAACTTCAAACAGCAAATGTTAACGGCTTAGGCTGAATAAAAAATAAGTTTGTTGAAGAGAAAGGTTTATACCACTCCAGCCACTGCTTCCCCTCCTGAAGCGAGCCTTCAGGACATGAAAATGTCCCTATGCAAGTAGAAAATCTGACCTCACAATGAATATTTCAGAAAACTAAGCAGCTGGAGATTGTCGCCTTAGATTTTTTAAGTGAAAAGGAAAACCTTACCATTATAATATTTTACACCCTTTTTTCATTGTTTCTCCATACATCCATTCATTTCTTTTCCTTTTTCATTTTTTCTGCATATCTTTCTTCTTTTTTGTTCCTTTCTTTTTCACTTTAGGTTCTCTCTCTGTTATCTTACTCCACCTTGCAGTTTACATAGTGGTATTTTCTGCAACTTTATCTTACTGTCAGGAAACAACTTGCACAAACAGGAAAAGGCTGCATGTTAAACATATACGTTTCCAAATGCTGCACTGTTGACCATTCGTAGCTTAACTTTCCTGCACCAAAACACCTGCGTATTGAGGAGCTTCTTTGTCAATGTGTGGAAATTATATTTCCATAAAAACAAACTGTGCAGTTTGCATGGTTGAAATGGGATTGGTAGATGGAAGCAGTCGTGTTCTAGTGGGTACACATCTTCAAGGAATGAAAGGTAAAGGTGATCTAGAATTCCAAAGGAGAACAACCAAAAGGAATTATAGGCAAAGGGTACAATGTGGATCAGCTTATCCATACCTGTCACCTGAACTGTTTCACTTAAGTAGTGGTCATAAACAAACATTTTCACTGAAAATGTTTAGTTAGTTAGTTTAAGTATTTATCCTTTATTGATCAGGATAGTCGAACTAGGCTTTTGGCTTCTTCTCAGAAGGAGACCCAAGGTGATATTAAACTACTAGAGGAAATTTGACCAGGGCACCAGGGGAAATTCCTCTAGTCTTTTTTCAATAAGTGTATTGGAATCCTTTACATCCACCTGAGCTACCCCCAACCTAAGCAGATGAGACCTTGGTTAATCATTTCATCCCAAGGACATTTTTCTTATGTTGTTTTAATATGAAAAATGTACTGCTGCTCTGTGATGTTTCTGGTTAATATGTAATTAGGAAAAACATGTGCAGTTTGTATTTAGTACTGTTTATAGTGTTGCCAAAATACTGCTATTCTGTAATGTGTCCGGTTAATATGTAAATAGAAAACAAATTGCAGTTTGTACTTAGCACCGTTTATACTGTTGTCAATCTCCCCATGGTAATATGACCATAAAGTAGATATATGGGCATGCCCCCTACAGAACATACTTTTTTATGCTGCTATGATTTGCTTAAGTGGTTTCTTGTATTTTGACTTGTTCCAGCATTTTGTTAGCTTTAATGTTTACTTTTGATTGTATGTTATACTTTCAAAGTGTCAGATCATCATTAGGGATGATTCTGGTTGGCTGGTTTTGACAATGCAGATTTTGTTGGTCTCATCTTGAATGTACAGTTATTAATCTAGCCTCAGATGAATATCCATAGAAATATATGTAATATGGATATCACATGATTGTTGCACACCTTTCCTATGAATAGTATAACAAAGTATTTGTATTGTTGAAAAGTGATTCCTGACTTTGAGTATATAAATTATGTAAAAAAGGATAAACAAGAGAAATGATTAAATATTGTGTTTGTCTGTGGGGCAATGTGCCCACTCCACCCCCATTTACTGAATATACTAACTCCGAGGTCACATTGCTTTGGAGTTAAAATGAATAATCTATGAAAACAAGTACTCCATGAATGCTAATGTCAGCTTCATTGGCAGACAGGGATAAAGCACTGACGCTGAACCAGATAACTCAAGTCTGATCACTGTCAGAGAGTTTGTTGTAACAGGTGTGTGTGTGTGTGTGTGTGTGTGTGTGTGTGTGTGTGTGTGTGTGTGTGTGTGTGTGTGTGTGTGTGTGTGTTTGGAGGGTGAGAAATGATAAGGCTTAGACTTCTCTCCTCTCTTTGGGGAAGAGGTATAGAGCACATGACCACGTACAGTCATCAAGGTTCAATGCCCAAAGAAGGCCATAGATCATAGGTGATGCCTGCAAGGGAAGCGGGAACATTGATTACCTTATGTGATGGCTTGAGTGTGCATCATGCAGGGACATTGAATATCTAACCCTAACTCTAAAAGACTGTTTCTGCTATGAGTTCATTCTACCTTCATTCCAGGAAAAGAACTGGCTGCAAGGTTCATAGGTGTTTAGTAGGCTAATGACCACAGGGGCCTTTCTTCGGCCTAGCCACACATCTTAAATCTCTGACAAGTTCTGGTACCTTTGACAAGTGTAAGCAGGGGCGTGGGAGATGCAAAAATTTACAAGCAGGGGCCTGGTAGACAAACCATTTTCAGGTTGCCTGTGTCCATTAGAGACATAGGTGCCAAACCAGGGACGAATTTCCTGTGCCCCATCCAATAGTCCAAGTTGCACTTGAATTGGGTTAGGGAGGGACTCTGCTTTACATGGATGTGGAGCCTGTTCCAGAGATGGGGTAGTTTCTGGGATACATACCTATCTCTCCAGCAGGTACTATTTATATCACAGGCATGGTTTAAGCCTTTAGAATGGGTAATTCTGGTGCTGTTTGTTTTGTGGATATGCAGGAGGTCCATCAGAGTGGGGTCTGACAATGCCATGTATGCCAGGCATAGATCTCCTCTCAACAGCCTGTAGGAGCAGAATACAGGGATAAGGCCTTGAGGTGGTCTGCATAGGACATTTTACTTACTCCTGTACAAATGGTCACTGCAATGTCAAGCAAATGCACAAGCATACACACACACATACACACCAGCTGACTGCAGTGAGAACAGAACCTCTACCTATCTACGTACACAGACTGGAGAACTCAGTACTTACAAGTTCTCACCCTGGAGGACAAAGGGTTTCATTTATCAAAAAGCAGGGAAGGACTGAATGGCTAGCAAAGGCACTGGGCAAAAATGTATTCTCGGAACTCTGAAGTTATCTTATATATATATATATATATATATATATATATATATATATATATATATATATAAAATATGAAGTACTAGGGGTGTGGGAAGCCCTGACCTCTATTTTATAGCCCTGATCTTCTCTCAACTGCATCTGGGTATTAAGGCAACTGTTGTTAGTGGTTACTAGGTCTGATCTCCAGCTCTGTTATTGCTTAATGATTCAGCAGATTCTAATGGCTGAGAGGTTCCTTACTCCTCTGATAGTTAAACATGATCTGCCATCACTTATACCCACTTTGTTTATCTGCACAGTCTTTTAATTCACCAATAATTTTAATTCATTCCAATTTTGTTTCATATAAATGTATACATATATATATATATATATATATACATATATATATATATATATATATATATATATATATATATATACTTTTTCATCACTGAATTTTGTGTATCTCAACTATGGGGTTAAGGATGTCTTCATCTCTGAATCAGTAATGGTGCAGGAAGTCTTCTGCATGTTTCCCACCAAAACATCACTTTACATTATAAGCTATGGCTTAACCCCTTAGCCAGGATGGCCATGAAAATAATTATGGCACACAGAACTTCACACCATAATTATCTCCAGTGAGTGGTACACAGCTCTAGATAAGGGTTTTCAAGCATTCAGCTCTGTGCAAAAAATAAAGCCTGGTCTTCATACATCCAGGACCTTTGGATGTAGTTGGATTCCCACAAAGAGCTAATCAGGAAGACTCCAGGTTATCTTCTAAGCAAAACCCTACTGCTGTGTACCCTGTGGGAATATAGAAAGTGCAGAAAGGCCCAGTTAAAAAATATGTAGTAACAAAATAGCATTCTGACTACAGGCAAAGAAAAAAATCTAATTCATTTGTTGCGAAAATGAGTTAGTCTGTTACCATCCACATAAATGTTAGGACACTGGCTGCCACATTGTAATGTGTTAACCTTCTTATGTAGCACAGGTATGCATTTCCCAGAGTACTAAGGACAATGTGAACTAAATTGTCTACCGCTAAATAATAATCTTAGTATTAGAGACCAGCCTTATACATTACATAACTAGGAAGACACCTAACAGCTGAGGCCCTAATTTATATAAGCAATCATTAAAAAAAGCATTTGTGAAATTAGCCTCTGCATGTTGAAACAGTACACCTTAAAAAGATATGGAAACTAACTTAAATACTTCAGAAAACAAATCAAACAGATGTTCTTCAAAGACAATCAATGCAACTGCTTTAAACAGAATGGCTAGACTATAAACAAACCATGTATACCGACTAGAATGGAAAAACCTATAACTAAGGTAATCGTTTCTATTGAATTTAACAGTTATCTCAGTAACATTTAAAACACCACCATCCCATTAGGGGTCACCTTATGCGAAATGTGAAATTGTAAGCATCTGTAAATTTATAGACTATAATAACAAAACTTTAACTTATAAATTATTTATATTAATATATTGGTAAAAGATACAGTCGCAAAGTCTAGCAAATGTTAAAGCACCAATGCAATCTGTTTGGTATTACAAGTGTGATAAAGTACAGTCATGTTGTTATACTAAACAAAAGTATTCTCACTGCCATCTTTATCAGTCTTAACACTCCACTGATAATGGTTTGTGGAAACCAATATTCCGTGGAATCATGTCAGAAAGTCATGTGATCGATATATGCATTCATGAATCTGAACACATCATTGCCTTGTGAATCTCTTACAACCGCATATACATTAACCTGACTATATGTCTGACTTTGATTATGACACTTTAAATATGATGCATAGAAATATGTATACATTATTAACTGTACATTGTAGTACATGTCCATGTTTCTGTGCATCTTAAATCAACATACTGTATGTTATACATATGCCATCATGTTGTTGCATCTGCCAATTTGACCTTTGTTATTGCTGAAAAGGGGCCTCAAACCATTTCACTTATCCAGTGAACAAATTAAAATAAAAATAAAATGAAAACAGAACATGCAGAATACCTAATGGAAACACTCTAGCCAATAATTAAACTCATACTCAAAGTACAGAGAGTTAGTAATGAGAAGTTGTATTACTGTATTATCCAGCCTCCAGTACTGCATGTTTGGTACTTGTGTGCAGTTGAGCGCATATCAGTGTATCATAGGCACTACCCCATTAACAGCCAAAACTTTGCAAAATGTAGGTTGTGACCAGATGCATATTTTAACAGGTGTGACTTCTAAACAATACTTAGGAATGGGAAAGAAAGAACATATGGGTTTCAAGACAGAAAACTGAGTATAAAAATAAAAAAAATAACTGATTACTAAGTGGTCCAGGCAAAATAACAACAAATTATAAAACCTAATTTAAGAGGTATGACATATAACACAGTCAATAATGTAAGTAACACAAAAGGAGATTTTTTTTTTTGTTTTTCAGTTCAGCTTTTTTTCATATGTAGTAAGGAAACAGGTAAACTACTTTACAAGAGGAGTAACAAAGACAGGAATAGGTATATTACACTTGCAAATGTAAATTAATTCCATTCAAATTTAAAATGGAGTAAATTATAAAAAAAAAATTAAACTAAGCTGAATGTATTTTATAGTAATTGCAACCATATGCCATGACTCAGCTAGTTTCCAGTGACTAAGAAACATTCTTTTTCTGATCTAGTACTTTTACTATTTTGTATACATCTTTTGCATGATCATTAAATCTATGCCATATTACAGCAAAGGATCTGTCCAATGTATAAGAAGCAATATTACAACTTAGTAGAAAACAGTTTTTGCCAATTAGAAAATATTTATTTTTGTTATACTACCACACAGTACATGCTGTAAACATTTTGTATTTTCTGTACCAGTGCAGTTATGACATCAGGATATTTGGTCTTAGGATATCCTCATCATATAAGAAGTATGGGAAAAGCCAAAAGACACAACATAAGAAGTACAGGATTAACTGATATGGGATAATATGTCATTTCGCTTTGCAAAGCTATATAAATACCACAAGCAGTTGTTTTAGAGTTTTTCTTAATAAATTAACTTCCTGCTGGATCCATTGTCAGGTCTCTGGTGAAAAACCCACTTTTGTTATGATGACTTAAGTACCAGAACCTCTCTAGCTGACATGTTTACCTCATTCATACATATGGCATTAATTACTGTATCTTTATCATGGCATCTGTACTATATCCTTACCTACTTTAAATTTGCTGCAATTATGACATAGAATTTTTTTAAGTTTTATTTTCCTGGTAGATACATGTTTTAGAATATTGCCAGTTTTGATGAATCGCAACTTTTTCTAGAAGTACATTCACATGCAGCACTTGAGGGCATGGGTTATAGGTCAGTAGGACAGAATTTATAGATTTATAAATACAAGGAGCCCAATTACTTGTTTCTAAAGCAGAGCAGCCGGTGAAATCAACCAGTCACATTTTCATGAAAAGTAAAAGCATTTTAATGACTCAAACTGGCAACATTTTGGGGATGTCGGCAACACATATGCCCACACCAAACAGGATTAACAGACTGCAAGGAAAGGGAGCCATATATCTGGTAAATCTACATGGTACAAAATAGAAATGTAGACTACAGTGGGAGAGAACTGTGGAAAAAAGATTGTAATCATAAAAAAATTTGAAAAAAGCAGCCCCTTCTTTTTTATATTATCATAAAAAAGTATTTTCTCCCCTCTAACACACAGAGAGCTTAATATTGCTGTATTTGCTACTGAAGCAAGGATAGCATTTCATAAGCAAAATGCAGGGTCTCTTCCCCTTAAAATAACTGACAGCATCTGCAAAAATAAACAAATTAATAAATAAATACATACATACATAGACTAATAGTGAATCAATAAAATTGAAACCCACAAATGTGAAATAGACTGAAAAAAGAACTGTTTTGAATAGAGGGGTGTCAAGCACCCCTAAACATCTCATGTAGAATCTTTTTTTTCTCACATACTCCCTTACTTAACAAAAATAAATAAATAAATAATTCCATGGTCAACCAACTATATGAAAAATGCCATCACAAATAATATGCAAATGAGTATACCACATTTGTATCACATTGCCATAAGAAAAAAACTGAAACTAAGTTTCTCAAGCAAAATGTATAAAAAGTTTAAAAAATACACACAAGGAACAATTTGTGTCTTTCGGCTTTTCCCGGTTAGGGGTTGCCACAGCGGAACTCTGGTCCACTAATGATTGGCAGTTGATTTTTACGTACCGCCTTGCCAGGCCTGATGCACAACCTTCAACGAAGGTACGCCCATTCACGCATGTCTCCACGCAGAAGACGCTCTAGCTGAGAATCAAACCGGACAGCGTCTTACTGTGAGGCAATAACAAGGAAAATTGGTGATCAATAAAAATACTTACAAGTCTGCAGCAATCATTTGTTTAGATTAAATGGATTTCAGTATTTCTGTTGTGCTAATCAAAGTAGGTCAGTTTGACAACTCAGCTTTCAGAGAGATGTTCTATATCCTCAGAGAAATTCATACCCTTAACACATTTAGCACCTATAAAGCAGAGGTAATGCACACAAATAAGTACTGCTTGCAACATAGATACTAGCAGTCTGCTCAGGTCAGCTCAAAAGTTCCTTGATTGGTACCAAACATATAGCCTTCTGGTCTTCAAGAACCTTAACCAAAGTCATCTCATACTGGAATTTAAAAATATCCACGTAATCGCCTTATTCCTTTCTAATGTTAGGGAGGGTTTGTTACAAAAAACACTATTTACAGCCTAAACATGGTAAAAGATGGTCTACAAAAGTTGTGTTGGGACATGGTAATGAGCATCAGTTACGGTTAATTTATCAAAATATATTTTGTCAAGTACTACTTCAGTGAACACAATATTAAAAAAAGGCTGAACAATTCCTATTAAAGGTGGAGATCTTCTGTACCAATATAAACATCTTCAGAACTTCTGTATCATGAAAAAAAGCTACTCTCATGATATATTTCCAAATATGCATCATCAAACTGCAACCTAATAATATGGAGAGATTTCAAAAAACACAGTACCACCTGTAGCCAGACACATGATAATATGTTTAGGTGGTTTTGTAACACCATCTGCTGCCTGAAAAATGATGGCACACACATATGACTTTATACAATACAGCACTACCTGTAGCCTAGTACATGATGGCTTGAACAAGTTGTTTTATGAAATATGGCACCATTTGTATTCTGGCACAGGATGGCACCACAGGTGATTTTATAACATGAAGGGTGATCAGTGTGTTGGCACATGTAGGAGAGCACAACTTGGTTTACATTAGCACAAGATGTATCCTGCCATATGCTAGGCCTCAGCCTCCATTAACTAACTGTGTGACTCTAAGCACATCACATAAACAGAAACCGCTTCCGGGATGAGTCTGAAAAAGGTCCATGCATATCAGTGCTCAACATCAGAAAAAAATAAATAAATATGTTGGTGTGTAGGATAACATTTCGGCTGATATAAAATGGTGTCTACAGGTAATTTTATAACATGGAGCATAACTTGTTTCAATGTACATGGCAGTATGCACACCCAGTTGTACACACATGACACTAGCACAAAGAAGTGCTCTGTACATGGCAATATACATATCCAGTTGTACACCCACTATACTAGCACACAGAAGTGCTCTGTACATGTCAGTATACATACCCAGTTGTATACTCATTATACTAGCATATAGAAGTGCTCTGTAGATGACAGTATATATACCCAGTTGTACATCCATTATACTAGCACAAAGAAGTGCTCTGTAAATGGCAGTATATTTAACCAGTTGTACACCCATTATACTAGCACATAGAAGTGCTCTGTACATGGCAGTATACATACCCAGTTGTACACCAATTATACTAGCACATACCAGTGCTCTGTACATAGCAGTATACATACCCAGTTGTACACCCATTATACAAGCATGTAGACGTGCTCTAGTCATGGCAGCATGCATACCCAGTCGTACACCCATTATACTAGCACGGAGAAGTGCTTTGTACATGGCACTATACATACCCAGTTGTACACCCATTATACTAGCACATAGAAGTGCTCTGTACATAGTAGTATACGTACCCAGTTGTATACAACAGTATACATACCCAGTTGTACACCCATTATACTAGCACATGTTAGTACTCTGTAGATGGCAGTACACATACACAGTTGTACACCCATTATGCCAGCATGTAGAAGTGCTCTGTACATGGCAGTATATATACCCAGTTGTACACACATTATACTAGCACACACAAGTGCTCTGCACATGGCAGTATACATACCCAGTTGTACACCCATTATACTAGCACGTAGAAGTGTC
The DNA here is from genome assembly GCF_019279795.1 of Protopterus annectens. Classification (NCBI taxonomy): domain Eukaryota; kingdom Metazoa; phylum Chordata; order Ceratodontiformes; family Protopteridae; genus Protopterus; species Protopterus annectens. The sequence continues at coordinate 153,009,849 of NC_056737.1, read as the reverse complement.
CTGTACATAGCAGCATGCATACCCAGTTGTACATCCATTATACAAGCAAGTAGAAGTGCTCTGTACGTGGCAGTATGCATATCCAGTTGTACATCCATTATACTAGCACACAGAAGTGCTCTGTACATGGCAGTATACATACCCAGTTGTACACCCATTATAGTAGTACACAGAAGTGTGCTGTTCATGGCAGCATGCATACCCAATTGTACACCCATTACACTAGCACATAGAAGAGTTCTGTACATGGCAGAATACATACCCAGTTGGACACCCATTACACTAGCACTTAGATGTGCTCTGTTCATGGCAGTATACATACCCAGTTGTACACCCATTATAGTAGCACACAGAAGTGTACTTTCATGGCAGCCTGCATACCCAGTTGCACACCCATTATACTAGTGAGTAGAAGTGCTCTGTACATTGCAGTTTGCCTACCCAGTTGTACACCCATTATACTAGCACACAGAAGTGATCTGCTCATGACTGTATACATGCCCATTTGTACACCCATTATACTAGCATGTAGAAGTGCTCTGTACATGGCAGTATACATATCCAGTTGTACACCCATTATACTAGCACACAGAAGTGGTCTGCTCATGGTTGTATACATGCCCATTTGTACACCCATTATACTAGCATGTAGAAGTGCTCTGTACATGGCAGTATACATACCCAGTTTTACACCCATTATACTAGCACATAGAACTGCTCTGTACATGGCAGTATACATACCCAGTTGTACAACTATTATACTAGCACGAAGAAGTGCTCAGTACATGGCAGTATACATACCCAGTTGTACAACCATTATACTAGCATGGAGAAGTGCTCTGTACATGGCAGTATACATACCCAGTTGTGCACCCATTATACTAGCACGTAGAAGTGCTCTGTTCATGGCAGTATACATATCCAGTTGTACACCAATTATACTAGCACATTATACTAGCATGTAGAAATGCTCTGTACATGGCAGTTTGCATACCTAGCTCTACCCACCTTATACAAGCATGTAGATGCATTCATGCATGACTTTATAACATGAAGCACTGTATGTACACTGGCTTGTGATGGTAGACAGAACTTGCTTTATAACATGTAGCTATATCACAGCTGTGTGAAGATGTGATTATATAACACATAGCTGCAAGTGTATGCAGGTGACTTTATAACAGGTAGCTGGCATATAGAGATGTGCACAGGTTGTTCTGTAACTTGAACCTGGTACCTAAATACATAACATGGAGCGGGATGAAGATGTGGCTTCTTAACACATAGCTGACACATGACTGGCTTTATAACAGGTAGGTTGCATATGGTGGAGTGAACAGGTGGCTCTATAACATGTACCTGTGCATGACTACACAAAATGTGGTGGGTTCATAGTTGGCACATGACAGTGTGCACAGGTATCTCTATAGCAGGTAACTCGCACATGGTGGTATGCATAGGTAGCACTATAACATTTACCTGGCACATGAATATTTAACATGCTGCTGTGTCAAGGCTATGTGAAGTGATAACTTTATAACATGTACTTGGGAAATGACTATGTGCACAGATGGTTTATAAGTTATGTTTTTAGAATGTGAAGCAGTCCTTGTATCCTGAAACACAATGGTGTATACAAGTCATTTCATGTAACAGATGACCCTTTCATGTGCAGAAGCATTACACTAGCAGTAATTTCAAACATACTACCTGTTGTGTTCTGGCTAAGCCCATGACATATGAGTGAAAGGGAGTACAAAATTTGAAATATATACAACTCCTACAATTTTTCATGCTGTTTCCTCAGACTGGCTAAGTGTAGTCTGTGTTATTGTTTAAACTTCTTGGCTACTTTTCTGACACTGCATTCTTGACTGATACTCACTCAAAACATGTGGTTTTAGCAGTATATCATGTCTTGGGGTACTAAGTACAAGATGCCCCTAATATATCGAGCTGCACTTCTAATTCAGCACACAGTTCTATATGGTGATATAATGAATTATTTTACTAAAAGCTGGACAGAAGGTAGTATACCGCATGGTGTGAAGGATGCTAACATAGTTAATATCTATAAGAATAAAGGTGACAAAAGTGACTGCAACAACTATCATAGCATCTTCCTTCTCTGTATCGTGGGGAAGCTGTTTGCACATGCTGTCCTGAACAGTCTCCACGTTTCTGCAGAGAGAGTTTAACCCAAGTCTCAGTGTGGGTTCAGAGCTGAACGGTCTGCTATAGACACACTACAAGAAAAGTGCAGGGAGCAGAACAAACCTCTGCATATTTTCTTCATTGTTCTGACCGAGGCATTTGACTTCATCACCAGGAAAGGTCTGTTTAGAATTCTGACAACGACTGTCTGTTCTCCAACATTGCTTAGGATTATCAATGCCTTCCAGGAAGGCAAGAAGAGGACCATCATGTATGATGGATCCTCATCCAAACCTTTTGAGATTCTCAGTGGAGTAAAGCAGAGGTGTCTACTGGCTCCAACAATGTTTGGTATCTTCTTTTCAGTTCTGTTGAAATTTGTTTTCAGAACTGCTATACAGATTGGTATCTTTATTCAAACTAGAATGGACTGTAACCTCTTCAAACAGTTGAGGCTTAGATCGAAGGCCAGGGTGCTTAGGAAGTGTTTAAGAAAGTTTCTTTTCACTGATGATGCAACTATTGCGTCTCATACTCGGCAAGAACTTCAGTGAATCAAAACTCACTTTGCAGATGCTTGCATGTAATTTGACCCCACAATCAGTTTAAAGAAGATCCAGGTAATGGGCCCAATTTTGGGCAACCAGCCATCAATCAGGGTAAGTGACTATGAGCTGGTGGTTGTCCATGAGTTCATGTACCTAGGCTGTACAATCTCTGACAACTTGTCACTTGCTAGTGAGATCAGCAAGCTTATATGAAAATCCACCACAATATTTTCCAGGCTGACAAAGACAGTACGGGCTAATAACAATCTCACTCTGCACATCAAGGTGCAAGTTTACACAGCCTGTGTTTCGAGCACATTACTGTATGGCAGCGAAACATAAGCTCTGCACTCAAAGCAGGGGCAGCAGCTCAATGCAGTCCATATGCGCTGCCTTAGGCACATACTTAGTATCTCATGACAGGACAAGATCCCCAGCAGCACAGTTCTTGACAGGATGGGCACCACTTCCATGTTCACCCGCATGAAACAGAGATGTATGCATTGGTTGGGTCATGTCACACTCATAGCGAAAGGCCAAATACCAAAAGACCTCCTTTTTAGAGAGCTGGAGTATGTAAAGAGACAGAAAGGGTGACCCAAATTGCACAATCATTACTTCTGTGCTCTCTCTATCAGTGCAAAGACATGGTATTCTCTCACCTCAGCAAGTGTGCCTGGAAACAGGAAGTGAAGGAAGCTCTCATTATATATGACATCAACTTGGCATGGAGAGCAGAAGATAAGAGAGCCCTCAGGAAGATCCAGGCCGAAGATACCAGAATGACATTTGCCTACTGCTGCTCAGAATGTTTAAAGGACTGCCACTCCCAGACTGGACTGCACAGCCACAGAAGACACTGGTGGAATCAGTCCAATAGAGGCACACACCCATAATCCTTTGGGATTGAAGGATGCATACTACTACTTTACAAAATGCAATAACAATAAAGCTCAGTATAAGAAGAAGAAAATCTAGTTCACCACAGTAAGATTTATTAAGTGATTACATTACTTTACATTATATATAATTTGCTTCTGTACAAATGAAGGCTAGCTCATTTGAAAATTCTTACAAAGTGAACAGTACTGTTTGCCAGCTAAGCATAGCACTTTCATCCCTAGAAAGCAGAGTGTGACTGAAAGATTATCCGAGGAAAAAAGCTCCCTTAATTATTATTACTAATTTTTTTTTTCAGCAAGAACAGCATGGCTACAAAAAGTAAAATTATCCAAGCATGAGTCATTAACCAAGAAGTCAAGCAAGGGGAATTAACCATCCCACAGCTTCTTTTTGCACTGTGCTTTGACTTTGAGCAATCACTTCACCAGACAGTTATGAAGTTATAGTATGAGCATTCGAAAAGTCCAAATGTGACAGAACCCAGGGAGAAATGCTTCAAACACATGTCTATGGAATGTGGGAGAAAAACCTGAAAATATACACAGCAGTTTAGCTAGGGTGTGGTGAGAGGGCAAATACCCTAACAGCAAAGTGTTGGGGGGAGTGATTAGCCAATCCTGATTGCTCTTTAATGCATACTAACATTTAAAAACCAATATCACATTTGGTGTAAAACTTGAGTGTTGTAGCACTCCCTTTGTAGTCTAAACTATAGCAAGTAGTTTGCTGCAGCTTAAGCATTTTTTAAGCCTGAGCACTGTAGTGCTCCATGCAGAGTATAAACTGGAGCAATTTGTGGTAAGCAGTTTGCTAGAGAAAAAAATGTTTTTTTCATTTATTTTTTCTAAAAATTAGAGGAAGGAGGGTCAGGCCACAGAGACACGACCTGATTGGTTTCTGCCTAGGTACCTGATCGCAAAACTTTTTTTTTATGGATTGGGTAATGCCTGTAGGAAACCAGTTGGCATTCCTGCAGATGCTTTGAACAAGCCTTTCTTATTTTCTTTTTCCTTATTACTTGAACAGCTGAGGGGGTGGAATGCCATCTATCTAGCTATATATATATATATATATATATATATATATATATATATATATATATATATATATATATATAAATAATCAGGGGATGCCTTATTTACCCCCCCCACCGTACAACAATCTACATTTATTCATGTACACAAATCAATATTTATTCATGTACAAAAATTTACATTTATTCATGTACACAAATTGACATTTAATTGGTACTTTTCTGTTATTTGGCAACAGTTGTGTGAGAATTCTACATAAACAGTGCAACAAACATTTCAACTTCAGAATATCTACGCCTTGGCTTTCACAGTGCAATATTTCATGCTTAACAGAAAGTGCAAAAAAATCTCAATACTCCCCGATAATGGAAAAGTTATTCAAATACAGTCATGTCATCTTCGTCTGGAACATTGTCATATTCTCCAACCCCTGAATTCTGGCCTGAATTTCTTGCGACTCCATTTCCTGTAGAACCATTGGCCCCAATCTATCATGCCTAGCAATTGAGCTCTCTTTAAATGAGCACTGCTTGTCCAAGTAGCCTGCTCGTAGTGCACTGGCAACAGAGCTGTCAGTGATTTATTGCCATTCATTTTTCACCCAAGTCACAATCTCTTGCAGGCTAGGCTTCACAATGTTTCCACTCTGATTTCTCTCCATTCTATTTTCAATGTAGTCATTGAGTTCCATGTGCAAATGGTCCTTGAATTGCTTGTTTATTGCAATATCAAGAGTCTGGAGATAGGCAGTCATTCCTGCGGGAATCACTACTTGATCTATTCTTCTCCGTGCAAGGAATTTCTTCAAGTCTTTAGCACAGTGAGTACTGGCTTAATCCCAGACTAGCAGACCTCTTTCTCCACCTCGCAAAACATGCGGCAGCATTACATCGACCCACTTCCTTATAACTGCTTGTGTGCACCATGCTTTTTTGGTTTCAAGAATGTAAATGCCTGAAACATGTTCAATCTTATCTTTCTTGCCCTTACTAATGATTAGAGGTGGGGTTTTCTTTCCATCTAGATGGATTGCCAAAATACAGGTAACACATGCACTCTCGTAACCAGTGGAGGGAATGTAGATTGACGAGGCACTCCTCTGGTCAATGGTTGTTTGAGATCCTTCGCCCATAAACACTGCAGTTTCATCCATAGCAATCATGTTGGATAGTTATTATTAAGAAAAGTCGATGCCATCAACAAAGGACTTGAACGCAAGTGCACATTTAATAACTTCAGTATCTTCCAGCTTGAACAGTGTTGTTGATCTTCTTAGAGACAGTTCATATCGCTGAAGGATGCCATCCAGCCAATGTTGTGATGCTTTGAATTCTTATGGGGATATTTCTAATTGTGGTGCCATTGCAAGGGCAAATGCTTGAATATCAGCCCTGCACCCAACCAAAGCCTTTGCTCGCCTGTTAGCAGTCCATTCACAGATGATGTCTTCCAGCTCAGGAAATAATGGTTGCCAACCTAATCCACACTTGCACTAGCTAGCATTTCCCTCATCAGCCTGATGACTGAGTTTATCGTACGCTGCACACCATTTTTGGACCATTTGCAGATCTAACTTCTTCTCTTTGCAGAAAGCTGTCGTATTCTTTTCCTGGAATCCTCCACGATTCCTTTCTTGTACTCGATGGAACAGCTCTTTCGTTTTGCACTCATCTTGTCTGGGAGGGGTTAATTGAAGACTTATGAGACTGGAGTGGCAACACAAAATGGCGATGGTTAAGAAGACACAACCACAGCAGTTTGTTATCAAGTACGTGTGCTTTACATGCGTTGCCTATACTTTGACGAAAGTACCCCTGTTTATGGGCCAAGGATCTCAACCGTCAAGTGTGAGTGATGATTAGGATTACAGTACGAATCATGGAGGACTCCCAAGAAATGAATCTTACAACTTTCTTTAAAGAGAAGAAGTTGGGTGTCCGAATGGTCCAAAAATAGTAAGCAGAGTACGATAACCCCAGTCAGCATGTGTCAATAATATTATTTTATAATTCAACACATCCGTCGTGTGTTGTTGACGATCTTAACTAGGGCTTAGTTTGGGGTAGGGCTTATATCATGACCACCCTGGAGAATCATGCTAGTCCTTATTCTCTGGTTAGGTCTTATTTACAAAGAAATACGATATATATATATATATATATATATATATATATATATATATATATATATACACACACACACGCACACATACACATGTATATGTATACATATACGTATACATGTATATATATATATATATATATATATATATATATATAAATATATATATATATATATATATATATTTATACATATATAAAACTATATTTAACTATACATTTATATATAGATACGTGTGTGTGTGTGTGTGTGTGTGTGTGTGTGTGTGTGTGTGTGTGTGTGTGTGTGTGTGTGTGTGTGTGTGTGTGTGTGTGTGTGTGTGTACAAAAACACATTAAACACATATACAAGTGCATACATACAAACACACACACAAACATATATATATATATATATATATATATATATATACATATATATATATATATATATATACATAGAACTATGGTGGTGGTGCTGCGGTAGCGTTGTCGCCTCACAGTAAGACGTTGTCCTGTTCGATTCTCAGCTAAAGCGTCTTCCGTGTGGAGACATGCGTGAATGGGCGTACCTTAGTTGAAGGTTGTGCGTCAGGGCTGGCAACTTGGCATGTAAAAATCTACTGCCAATCATTAGCGGACCGGAGTTCCGCTGTGGCGACCCCTAACCAAAACACACAACATATGTATATATATATATATATATATATATATATATATATATATATATATATATATATACATACACACATACATATATATGTGGGTCTACTTCTGTTTGTCGAAAACTCACTTTCTCGACAACTAGAAGATCGAATCCATTTAAGTGAAAGTGCACTAAATCGAAAGTGCACTTTTATAAAAGCCGGTTCTCCGAAGCGCATTACAGTGGGGATAAGGAAATATATCCTTTTCCTGACTGTAGTGCAATCTCGGAGTTGGTATATTTAAGTAGGGGGGGTATGGGGGCACAGCCCCCCACATGGGACATGCAGGGGTTCTTGCCCTCCTGCAAAATACTGTTTAAATCAGTTTTGTTTTGTTTTTTTCCAGTTCGGAGAACCAGCTTTTGGGAAAGTGCACTTTCGATCTAGTGCACTTTCGCTTTAATGGGTTTCGATATTGCTTGATTGAGATCAAGCAACATAGACTGACATATGTATATATATAAAAAACAATAGCAAAGGTCTGGCTCCAAATAATCCAAACAGCATAAAGTTCTCCTACTGGCATGAAGGACCAACCATAAATCGAAAATGTTGAGCAGCTCTATTTTATTCAGCACAAGCGCTTTCACAATAGCTTCATCAGGTGCATACAAAATGAACTCTAAAAGACACACCTTATATAACCATTAAAAATCACATGACACCAATTAAAAGTTAAAAGTAATGCTTCTTAAAGTAAAAACAGCACAGAATAAAAATGATAAACTTTTTGCATCATTGTTTTACCTATTTAACAATCTCTTTTGCAACATAGGTTTCAATGGTATATATTCATTAAGTCCATGCCTAAAATTGGCTCTAAGTCTAACTATCCACTGTGCCTCTATTTTTTCTGTTCTAGCCCTGATATTACCACGCCTAATATTTATATAATTTCTACCCAACACTCTAAAATTAAATATATGCTGTGAGTCTGTACTATTAACATGCTTAGCTAAGGCATTTATAACATTCACTTTCTTAATATTATAAAGATGTTCCCTTATCCTTTCTCTAAGACTACGATCAGTTTTACCTACATAAAACTTACTGCATACACAGCAGGTAGCTAAATAAATCACATGGCAGGTGTCACATGAGGTTTGGACCCCGATACCAAAAGACTCATCAGTATCTGGATGTTTAAAAGAACTATCAGTCGAAATATACTTACAATATTTACAATGCCCACATAGTTGTGTGCCAACTGTTGATTGTAACACATTATCTTGTTTGTTATTACATTACCTGTTTTTCAAAGATCTCTTATTTCTAAATGAAAATTGTGGTTTGTTACCTACTATATCCCTGACATGTTCATCTGTAACTAAGATATCCCAATGTTTATTAATGACTTCAGTATATAAAGAAACATCTCTACTATAACTAAAGCACATTCTAAGCTTATTGTTACCACTATTTCTTGTTCTATGTGCTGGATTCAAAAAGTAGGGTTTAGCCGTAGTATCCCTTAGTTGCCGAACTGAAATGGAATTTTTATTTATTAAACCTACCTCATAACCTCTTTCTGCTAATTCAGATTCAGTTGTTAACATTTGTCTTTCAAAATCCTCTGTCTTAACATTCAACCTAGAAGCTCTAAAGAATTGATTTCTAGCAACATTTGTAAAGGTAAATTCAGGATGTATACTGTCCCTATTCAGCAGGTTATTAACATGAGATTCCTTTCTAAATAACCTGGTAGAAATATTACCTTGCTTATCCTTTTCAACAAATACATCCAGAAACTTTATACCAACCTCTGACATATTTAGAGTAAATTTCAAAAAATTGCTAGATCTATTAATATATATAATAAACTCATCTAGCTTCGATCTCGACCCCTTCCATAACAGGAAGAGGTCATCTACAAACCTCCTATAAAATAAAATAGAAGAGCTATATGGTCCTTTCAATAAATGTTCAGTCTCCCATACTAACATAACAGCGTTGGCATAACTGTTAGAACAGGAACTACCCATAGTTACCCCATGTTTTTGTCTAAAAATCTTATTATCAAAAGTAAAAATATTATTATTAAGAACCAAATTTAATAATGTCAAAATCAAACTAATATTAGCTTCAGTAAAATTACCATCATCATTCAATAACTTGGTTACATACTTTAAATCTACATCATTAGGAATTACGGTAAACAAAGATATAACATCTAGTGTGACAAAAATAAATTCTTCACAGTAATTATTAACATTTAAATCACAGTACAAATCACATAAAAAATGTTCAGTGTCTTTTAAAATAATTGGGGACTTACTTAACAATTTCCTAAGATGTTTTTCTAAATAAATAGAGATGGATTCTGTACACCAATTATGACCAGCAACTATGGGTCTTAAAGGAGGTTTAGTGGAGTGTTTATGAATTTTTGGGAGTCCCTGTATAATGAGAACAGAGGGAAAAGGTGTATTAAAATATCTAGCTAAATCATTGTTAATAAGACAGGCTTTCTCTAAGAACTCAATAGTTCTTGTAATATTATGTATTACATCATCTACTTGAGAGCAAGTGATAGATTCATAAAACTTTGTATCACTCAGCATATCCAACATTATCTTGTTATTATCACTCATTCATTATAACTACTTGACCACCTTTATCAGCTGGTTTAATTATCAACTGATTATTATTCTCAAGAGCTTGCAATGCTTTAAATTCTTCTTTACTTAAATTATACCATTTTCTATACCTATTAGAGCTTTTCTTTTTCTGTTCATATACTTTATATATGTCTGATATACAAATCTGTTCAAAAGCATTCACTAATGAATTCTGTTTTGGTATAAATGTGCTAGGTCTTTTAAAATGCTAATTCAATACACATTGTTCATCAAAAAACAGCATTTTCAAAGTTAAATTACGTGTGAATTTCTTTACATCAAATATAGCATCTGTAATAGACATATCAGTTGCCGGTATAAAAGTCAGTCCCTTTTCCAGTACTTTATTTTCACAATCTGAAAGAGAATAATCAGATAAATTAAACACTAATGTCTTACTTGTTGAGCATGTTGAAATGCTCTCTTTATGCTGTAAGTACTGTCCATGTCCTCGTTCAATGTTCGTTTGTTTCTTGTAATACAACTGCCTCTTTGCTGGTTCTGCAATTGTCTCCCTCTTTGATTGCTGGCAGATCTTTCCCTCACTGGTAAGGGAAACTGTAGACCTATCCCGCTTATATCGCTTAAAAAAGGAACATTCGGGTGCTTGGAATCAAGATTACTAATAGTATCATCGAAGACTTTATGCACGTCAGCTGTAACAGTGATAGTTCTTTTCTTTGCTCCTAAAATAATGTCATTATGGTCTCCCTCAGCATTCGATGTTTCTAAAGGTGCCTCTATTACTGCTGTAGATGTAACCGCCAAACTCTCCTTATTCAAATTTTTGTTCTCCGTTGACGCTGTATTAACTTCCGTTCGTTTCTCTCTATCATTGACTGTGGAATTTACGCTTGTGGGAGTGACCAGAGTACGTGTATGAGTGCCAAAGTCACGTGGCCAAGTAAAGATATTGCCAGCTGCAAAATCTTTATGATCCCTTTGAAGCTTGTTATATTTAATCTGTAATAGCTTCCTAGAGTATACATTGACATTATCTATGGTATCAGACAATGGCTTAGATAAGACATGGTTATCGTATCTCTTACAAATATCAATACATTTACTTCTGATACTATTCATTATTGCAGCTTCCTACCTTACTGCAGATTGTATCAAAAGTTTCAAGTAACCCAGGCTTGTTGAAATATTTAATTGCTGCCATTCACTTAAAAGCTGAACGTCACAGTCAATTTGGGACGGCATTTTCAACACTCTCAAGCCACGAGGAACAATTTTCTGTTAAACTAGCTTCAAGGTGAAATTTTTCATATTGAACTCTTTTTAATTTGCTCAAGTCTTTCTCCAAAGACAATAAATCCCCTCTTAGGGCTAAAAAGTCTATATCAAGTTCATTTTCAGTCCCAGCAACAAAACTGCTACTATAGAGGGGATTTTCAAAATCAACCACTTTGGAAATAAAAAGATTTACATCCATTTCGGACCATCTCGAATCAGCATTAGGTACATAGTCCAATTCAATTACATCAGATCCATTAGCCATGTTGCAAGTGCAGTCAGGTAACAAAATAGAACAGGCAATATGATGAAAAAGACTGATACCTGAAAAACACTGTGCACCTTTGCTTAACATGAAGAAAAAGAAGAGTATATAAAAAACAATAGCAAAGGTCTGGCTCCAAATAATCCAAACAGCATAAAGTTCTCCTACTGGCATGAAGGACCAACCATAAATCGAAAATGTTGAGCAGCTCTATTTTATTCAGCACAAGTGCTTTCACAATAGCTTCATCAGGTGCATACAAAATGAACTCTAAAAGACACACCTTATATAACCATTAAAAATCACATGACACCAATTAAAAGTTAAAAGCAATGCTTCTGAAAGTAAAAACAGCACAGAATAAAAATGATAAACTTTTTGCATCATTGTTTTACCTATTTAACAATCTCTTTTGCAACATAGGTTTCAATGGTATATATTCATTAAGTTCATGCCCAAAATTGGCTCTAAGTCTAACTATCCACTGTGCCTCTATTTCTTCTGTTCTAGCCTTGATATTACCATGCCTAATATTTATATAATTTCTACCCAACACTCTAAAATTAAATATATGCTGTGAGTCTGTACTATTAACATGCTTAGCTAAGGCATTTATAACATTTACTTTCTTAATATTATAAAGATGTTCTCTTATCCTTTCTCTAAGACTACGTTAAGTTTTACCTACATAAAACTTATTGCAAACACAGCAAGTAGCTAAATAAATCACATGTCAGGTGTCACATGAGGCTTGGACCCTGATACCAAAATACTCACCAGTATCTGGATGTTTAAAAGAACTATCAGTCGAAATATACTTACAATATTTACAATGCCCACATGGTTGTGTGCCAACTGTTAATTGTAACATATTATCTTGTTTGTTATTACATAACCTGTTTTTCAAAGATCTCTTATTTCTAAATGAAAATTGTGGTTTGTTACCTACTATATCCCTGACATGTTCATCTGTAACTAAGATATCCCAATGTTTATTAATGACTTCAGTATATAAAGAAACATCTCTACTATAACTAAAGCACATTCTAAGCTTATTGTTACCACTATTTCTTGTTCTATGTGCTGGATTCGAAAAGTAGAGTTTAGCTGTAGTATCCCTTAGTTGCCGAACTGTATATATATCTATATATATATATATATATATATATATATATATATATCTATATATATATATATATATATATATATATATATATATATATATATATATATATATATATATATATATTATATAACCATATAATATATATATTATATATATATTATATGGTATACAGTCAAGTGTGCAAACTGTCAAAAGTTGAAGCACTTGAAATGCAGTTAAATAGGTCAAAAATTCACTTTTTTGAACATTGCCACTAGTTGGATTTGTGAGATCATGGTGCAGTGGGAAACAGGAATTTGCCTTTCCCCCACTGTTGTGGGTTTTTGTGCATAAGTACCAGGAGTGTGGGGGAAGACAGTTTTTTTTTTTTTTTTTGCTTGCTTGTCTGCTTGTTTTGCAGGATTTTGTTCTGACTCTTTTGATTTGCACATTCTTTCTGAAATTTAAATGCTCAAACTTTTTATAGTTTTAACACTTGACATAGACTTGTATATGTTTGTGTACGTATATAAACATATATATATATTTATATATATATATATATATATATATATATATATATATATATATATATATGTATATATAGAGAGAGAGAGATAGAGAGAAAGAGATAGAGAGAGATTGAGAAAGATTAGGTTATATTATCTTATTTAATCTAAATACATATCTAACAATAGCTGAACTTAAGTAGTGATATGGGACATTTCAAACAAAGTTTACACACTGCTTATTATATATATTGTTGTTTATTTTATTATATATTTTTATACTTACGTGTGTGTGTGTGTGTGTGTGTGTGTGTGTGTGTGTGTGTGCGCGTATGTGTGTGTGTATATATATAT
>NC_056737.1:152876314-152991314 GCF_019279795.1 Protopterus annectens | reverse complement strand
GCATTAATCGCATGTTGGCATTTTTGGTAAATACACATTGTTGGTGAAAGAGGTCAAATTATATTACAGATGAACTGCTGAAATTTGACAGTGATATAATTCAGTTTTCCTCTTTCTCCACTGCTATGCATCTGGGGCATTAATGCATTTCATTTCCGGAGGTGTGAAGGTGTGAGTGCAGATTCCCCATGTCTGGGGCAAAGACCTCAATGGGAAAGCAGAGTGTGTAATTGCAAATGGTAGCATATGTATTGACATTTAAGATTACTGTTTTATTGTTTTTTAGTTTAGACAATAGTAACCAACTATGCTGTTTTCTGATATATTTTCTGTTGATAAAAGTTCATTTGTGATTAAAAGAAATAGAATAATATATATAAAATCAGATGTGTTCAAAAATAATATCTGACTGCTGAAGCAGATGGCTTGATATGAAATAAATCATACTGCATTCTAGCATAAGTTTATGACTTTAAGCCTACCTGTGTATTGTACAAATACCAGAATGGAGAAAATAGCTTTTTACTTACATGTTTCAATATTTACATCATGGCAATCTACTGACAGCCTGCTCAGATAATTTATGTTAGGTGTGACAGTTTGTCATATGCAAATGACCAAAGACATCTTATAGGATATTGTATTATTACTGGGACAATTCCATTTATTTTTTAGATAAAAAAGAAAGTGTGTCAATAAAACTTTTTTCTGTAACTAACAGATTTTACACTGAAGGGTGGAGTAATGGAACACAAGGTAATAGCCACCCATAAGGAGATTTATTATTGTTATTTTTATTTATTTGTTAAGTACTATTTTAAATAATGTGGAAAAGAAATGCCACAGACACAGAATATACTGGCTTACATGACATGATGATGGACTCCTGAAATCATAAGGTTATTCTTTTGTATAAGGAACTCAAAAGGATACATCAGGAATCTTGTACATTGCTTTAGATGCCACAGCAGGAATACTGTCCACTGTTTTGGATGCCACATCAGAAATATTGTCCACTGTTTTGCATGCCACACAGAAAGAAGCAATTTAAACAGATAACAAGCATGCAATCCAGAGATGGCAAAGTCCTGAAGGATATCAAAACATTTGGACAGTTGGGAATGTATACACTAAAAGGGATAACAGGTGATGTGACTGGGCCACACCATACTGGTGATTCGCGGGAAGGGTATAGCTGGAGAGGAAGGACAGAGGCAGAACATAAACTATTGATGATAACTAACAAACAGACATTTAAAAAAAAAGATGTGATAAAATGTTACGTCAGTATGATAACAGAAGGATCCCGTAAAGTACTGCGTGAGGCAGTGGTGTGATCTCAGTCATCAGATGGGTGACAAGGTAATGAGAGGATGGTATAAGGCCATGGAACAGGTAGCTACCTAGGCAGGGGGAGTTATATGGTGTCTTATGAAGAGAACACCAAACAGGTCTTCTGCCACTATCAGCAAAACGAAATGACAGAGCTATGCAGGAAAACTTAAAACATGAAGGGTGAATATTTTTTTACTTATTTTCTTTTTTCATTTTCAGTGTATTATAAGTAACTTTTATGTTTATAGACATAAATTGTGTTTGTTTTATAATCTGAAATTTACTTTAACTAAATCAGATAAGATGAAACAGTAATTTTAATAATGGTCTACCACGAAATTTGAAAATAAATAACAGCTATTATTATTTCTAGACACTGAAGAACTGGTTAGAAATATCAGATAGGTAGTCTGGGGGAAGAGTCTGTAAGATACTTATACAAGTGGAAAAAGTGTAAGGCTGAAAGCTGGGATGGAAGGATGGAAGAATTGTAACACACTTAAAAGGGCAGACTACGTGGCTTTACTGTCCTCTCCTCATATCAAACAAATGTAATGCAACTGCACTGTAAAAGCACAATTATATAATTTCTATTTTAAATAAAATGTTTCTGTGATGTAATTAGAAAGCCTGGTACAACTCAGAAGATGGCTTCTGCAGCACTGTAATTTATGTCTTCCCACTTACAATTTAAATCATACATACGACTCATAAAATATGTGGGAAGTGAAAAGGAATGCTACATTTCACAACCGGTACCTGTGGAAACTTAACAAAAACTAAGATGGAGGTAGGTGCCATAATTAGAATGCCAGCTACATCTGCAATGTTTCACCAAGCAGTTATATTTTCAGCTCTGCTAATGGAACAGATATTAAAACTAACCATCACTCATTTTTGTTCATTATTAACTTAATTTATGCATCAAGAACATAGCATTAGATTGACTTTAATGTAATGATTAAGAGATTTCGGGGGTTTAAGCACTATATAAGCATGTTTTGCAAACATGACAAATCCTTTCTGGGTGTCATGGTGGACTTTGTTCCTTGTTTATCTATAGTAAATTAAGCTGAATGATGAGTTTAACAGAGAAATAAAGTATTTTGAATGAAATGCAGAAAAAAAATAGATAAATAAATAAATACATACCCTGTTGGGGCATCCTGCAGACTACTACAGCACCAGAAACGAGAAAAAGAGGCTTTTTGTGCTAACTCCAAGTACTTTTTGCTGAATTTTCTAATTTTTGCTGATTTTGGTCATTTTTATTACCTGCACTTCTCAGAAAGCTTAAAAAGTAGACTAGCTACTTATTTCACTGTATTTCTGTCTGTAAGTCATTTTCTAGTTGTGCACTTGCCTTGTTTTATTTAAAAAGTTTAAATGTTCAAATTTCTAATTTTGCAAAGTTTTAATTGAGTTTACTATTCTGGGCTATACACTCAAGTGCATTAGCCTTTTCTGTGCTTATTTACTGTATAATTGCATTGTTTAGCCTGATTTAACCAAAAAAAAATTCTATCTTATTTGCTAATTTCATGCCTTTTCTAACTAGAATAGTCCAGTTTCCAGGCTTTGCTGGTTTCAGCACTTTAGTTTCAGTGTTCAGAGCTATCCAGACCTTGCTGTGGTACAGGGAGGTCCTACTGCTTACCAGTGAGAGTGGGAGCATTGTACTGCCTATCTAACACTAGAGGAGTGGTTTCCAGCTCTGAAATTGTAATATTATTGGCCATTTTGGGCTGATTTCTATCCCTTTCAACTTTCTGGCATAAATACGCGCGTTTGAATGTGTTCGAGCTTGTTTTAGATCAGCAGATCCTGTTGGGGCATCCTGCAGACTACTACAGCTCCAGAAACAGTAAAGAGAGACTTTTTGTGATAACCTGAAGTACTTTTTGCTGAATTTTCTAATTTTTGCTGATTTTGGTTGTTTTTATTAACCTGCACTTCTCAGAAAGCTTAAAAAGTAGACTAGCTACTTATTTCACTGTATTTCTGCCTATAAGTCCTTTTACAGTTGTGCACTTGCCTTGTTTTATTTAAAAAGTTTAAATTTTCAAATTTCTAATTTTGGAAAGTTTTAATTGAGTTTACTGTTCTGGACTATAGACTCAAGTCCATTAGCCTTTTCTGTGCTTATTTATTGTATAACTGCATTGTTTAGCCTGATTTAACCAAAAAAAAATCTATCTTGTTTGCTAATTTCCTGGCTTTTCTAACTAGAATAGTCCAGTTTCCAGGCTTTGCTGGTTTCAGGACTTTAGTTTCAGTGTTCAGAGCTATCCAGACCTTGCTGTGGTACAGGGAGGTCCTACTGCTTACCAGTGAGAGTGGTGAGCATTGTACTGCCTATCTAACACTAGAGGAGTGGTTTCCAGCTCTGCAATTGCAATTTTATTGGCCATTTTGGGCTGATTTCTATCCCTTTCAACTTTCTGGCATAAATATACACATTTGCACACCGCAGGGCTAAGGTCAAACTATTCCAGGTACCAGAAAGTCTGCTCTTTGAATTTTCCCTTAGAACTAGCTAGTTTATTAGCAGTAGCACTAACATCTCTATACCTGTGATGAGCACTTTCTCTAAAACCTGCTAAAAAGCACTAGGAAGCCTTAATTTGTTACAAACACTCACCTCTCCTTGGTAATACAGAGAAAATAGTCGTAGGCACTAGACAGCCTACAATTGCAAGTACCTTGCCAAAAAGTAAGCGAAAACAGCTCTTGTACTACACAAAGAAAGCACCTAACCAGGCATGTCCAAGGGTCAGCTTCCGGTGATTTCTTCTGTCCAGCTGGTGAATCTGTGCATACTGGGGCAATGCAGCAATTGCCTCATGTACACATACAACCCTCTCCTCCTACCACCAAACACTACAACCTGCAAGAGATGCACTTACATAGCCAAACTGGAAGCAATGCTCTCTCTAGCCAAGATTGTGCTAGACAGTCAAGAGGAGAAGGTTAACACCCACACAACACCTCAAACAACACATAGTCCTTCAAAACCCACACTACCAAAACCCACACATAGCAACACAAAACTCACATATGCAGAGGCTCTTAACAGTAACCTGCCCAAGCAACAAGGACCTCCAAAGCTGAAATGCAAACAAACACCACCCCCAAACACAACCAAAGTGTCACATAGCTCACAACACCAGTGTGCCACCCAACAGCAGCCCCTAAGGCAATACAACGTACCCAGCACTTTAGTCATAGGTGACTCTATAGTCAGGCACACTGATGTCCCACTCACCAGGCTGAAGAAGGAGAAAATTACACTTAGTTGCCTTTCGGGTGCCAGGATCCACCACATAATGCATGCACTCAAGTCACTCCACAACAAGTACAAATATGACTCTGTCATTGTCCATGTTGGAGTGAATGACTTGAGATGTACCTCCCTGGACTACATGAAAAGAGACACAGAAGAGCTCTTGAATCATGTAGCCCAGGCAGATATGACCCTAGCCCTGAGCAGCATCCTGCTATCACCCAGAATTATATCACAGTATAAGGACAAAATGATCGACTTCAATAATTGGCTAAGCTTCTGGTGTCATTTAAAGGGGATCCAGTATCTGTCTGCCTGGGACAACATGATAGACAAACCACAAAGCTTTGCAAGAGATGGTTTGCACCTGTCACCCCTGAGATTCAGGTTACTGGCTAAAGCTCTTGCCACCGCTATAGAGCCTTTTTTAGGCAAGGTTCAAGGGACAAGACTACCACTGTAATGGGTACAAGCAAGCAAAATCTGAAGGTAAGGCTACTCAATGCTAGAAGTCTAAACCTCAAGATGCACTCTCTCGAGGCTCTCCTAAAAATGGAGAACATCGATATCTGTGCAGTAACTGAGACCTGGTTCAAAGCTTCAAGAGAGCACCCCTGCAATACCAGACTACAACTCATACCACACTTTTCAGCCACAAAACAAGGACCAAAACACTAAAGGTGGAGGAGTGTCCATATTCACCAAGGATATTCACACCTCCAGGCTGGTTGCCCAACACAATGCATCTGAAATTCTCCAGGTGCAACTAACACTAGATAAGACTGCAATACAAATTGTAGTTTGCTACAGATCCCCCACCATGACCCAAGATCCTCACTACACCTTTCTAAACATACTGAAAAAGATTAACATACAGCCAAGTACCCTAATACTGGGTGATTTGAACTACCCTGCCATTAACTGGGAAAAAGTACAGTTGTGTACACTTACCATAAATGTAGATGTTGGAGTGTATTCACTGTTGCAGTCATTACATTAGGGGTTATCTGCTTGCAGTAGCCCTCAGTCAGCCTGATTAACAAAGTCTTGGGTCCTGCGTCAGATGCTGTCCCTTCTTCAGGTCACCAGGGGTATAAACCATGCAGCCAACACCATTACATCAGTTTTTCTTGCCCCAGATGTCAGGTGCCCCCCTAATGGGAAGCAATTAAATCTATAATTACAAGGATATACCTCCAACAAAAAAGCAAATACACCAAAAATCTTTTTGAGCATAGTAAGGGAGAGTAGAGGTATAGCCAAAAGAAGAAAGGGGGCTGGAGGGAGGGTAACCAGGACTGCAACAGTGAATACACTCGAACATCTACATTTATGGTAAGTGTACACAGCTGTACTATGTTCTTTATGTTTCACTGTTGCAGTCATTACATTTGGGTAGATTCCCAAAGCTAAGGCTGGGAGGAGGAATTTAAATAGAATTAGGGCCAGCTATAAGACCCTGCAAGACTGCAGTGGCAAAGCCAGCTCTGGATTTAGAGAAAATTGGCAAATGATAACGCTTGGTGAAAGTATGTACAGAACTTCAGGTGGCAGCTTCTAGGATGCCCCTGGTAGGAACGCCCCTGAGAAAGGCTGTGGAGGTAGATGCAGCCCTGGTTGAATGGGGTCTGATGCCCTGTGGGATAGGTTTTCCATGGTGCTTATAGCAGAAATGAATACAGTGGCCTATCCATTTTGAAATGGTTTGCTTTGAAATAGCTTTCCGCTCTGCCCCTGCAGCAAATGCTACCAGCAGTTGTTCAGATTTCCTTTGAGGTTTAGTCCTGTCCAAGTAAACTCTAAGTTGTCTGTGCACATCTAAGGAGTGCAGTATCCATTCCCCTTTGTTCTGTGGGTTAGGAAAGAAGGTAGGCAAATGAATGGATTGATTAAGAGCCACACTGGATACCACCTTGGGCATGAAGGAGGGACTGATTCTGAGGGACACGCTATCCGCAAGAAAGAAGATGAAAGGATCCACTGCCATAAGGGCCTGTAATTCAGATACCCTTCTTGCAGAAGTGATTGCTAAGAGGAAAGCTGTTTTCCAGGAAAAGAATTTTAAATCTGCAGTAGCAGCTGACTTGAAAGGAGGAAGAGTGAGTTTCTCCAAGACAAAGTTAAGGTTCCAAGCCTGGTTGGCCTTAAATTTTTGGCCCCTCTGAGGAACTGCTTGAGCAGTGGGTGAGAGAAGATGTGAGGCTCTGTGCTTTAATGAGCTTAAATGGCTGAGGCATGAATTTTGATGGAGGAAAAGGACAAGCCCTTATGAAACATCTCAGTCAAGTACTGTAGAATCTGAGGCAAATTGGGCACTGCTGCGCTCATCCCTTGAGATTGATTCCAGGCACAAAATCTTTTCCATTTTTCAGAATAAGATTTAATAGTACTAGGCCTCCTTGCCTCTAAAATGATATCCATCACCGATTTACTGAGGGATGGTAAAGGAGAGATTAGGTAATTAGCCAGGCTGCTAGGTTCAGGGTTTGCAGCTGAGGGTGAAGAATCTGGTTCTCCTGCTGAGACAACAGGGAAGGAGTCTGAGACAGGTGCTATGGGGCCAAGCATGACACACTGCATAAGAGGTGGTACCAGTGTTGGCGTGGCCAGTCTAGTGCAATTAAAATCATCCTTGGCTTGTCCTGTTTGATCTTTAGTAGTACCTTGGAGAGCAGAGGCAGAGGAGGAAAGGCATAAACTGATAGGTTTTTCCAGCTGAAGAATAGAGCATCCACTTTCCAAGCTAGCTTGTGGGAAATCCTTGTGCAAAATTTGTCCAATTGATGGTTCTGGGGGGAGGCAAACACGTCTATATCTGGGCTCCCCCACTTGCTTGGCAACATGTTGAAAATCCTTGGATCCAATTTCCACTCGTGTGGGTCTATGAGGTTTCTGCTTAGTCCGTCTGCCAGTGTATTTAGTTTTCCTGGCAGGAATTGAGCTTGTAGATTCACTTGGTAGCTCAAGGCTATATTCTACAATGCCATGGCTAGTCTGCAGAGGGGTTAAGAATCTGTACCCCCCTGTTTGTTTGTGTACCACATGACAGTGGTGTTGTCCATCTTTACCATTAGTTGTCCTGGAAGAATGTGGTCCTTAAAGGCTGTCAGAGCATTCTGTACAGCTAACATTTCCTTTTGATTTATGTGCAGGTGCATTTGACTTGGGTTCCATTTGCCCTGAATGCACTTCCCTGCCAGGTGAGCCCCCATGCATAGTCTGATGCATCTGTTGTTAAGTTTTGGGTGGCAGGGGGTAGTGTGAATGGTAGTCCCCTGTTTTGGTGGCAGGCCTCTGCCCACCAAAGGAACTCTAGGCATAGGCAAGGTATGATAGGAATCATTGCTTCTAGATCCTGTGAATGTTGACACCATAGGCATTTGAGATACCATTGTAGTTTCCTCATATGCAGCCTTGCACATGGAATTAGAATAATGCAAGAGGCCATGAACCCCAAGGCTTGCAGTATTTGCCTTGCAGATAGCTGGCTTTTTGTGGCCACTTGTTTGAAGTAGGTTGTCAAATGAATCTGTTTCTCTGGCATGAGAAAAGCCATCTGGGAAGTTGTATTCAAGCTTGCTCCCAAGAATATAATTTGTTGACAGGGTATCAGATGTGATATCTTTTCATTTATGGTGTACCCCAGACAAGTCAGCACCCTTTGAACAAAGGCCAGATGATTCAAAAGTATGTCCTGGTTTTCTGCCTGAATTAGACAATCATCCAGGTATGGGTATATTTGAATATTTCTTTGCCTGCAAAATGCAATGACTGGAGCTAGGCACTTTGTGAATACCCTGGGCACAGTAGATAAGCCAAAGGGAAGTGCAGAGAACTGATAGTGCATGTAGCCTCTTTGAAGTGTAGGTATCTTCTGCAAGACTCCCTGATAGGGATGTGCAGGTATGCTTCTTTTAAGTCTAGTGTTGCCAACCATGCATCTTTGCCTAGCATAGGAAGCAGCTGGTGAAGAGTCAGCATTTTGAATTTTGGAATCACCAGAAAGGTATTTAGAGTAGAAAGGTCCAGGATAGGACGCCATGTATTGCCATTTCTGGGTACCAGGAAAAGTCTTGAATAGAAACCTTGTCCCTTTTCCTCTTCTGGTTCCAACTGAATAGCCCCCATGCTTAAGAGAGAGAGAACTTGATTTGGGCCTCTGCCCTCTGATTTGGGGGTAGATCTGGCCACCCACTTGGTGTTGGTAACGTGTGGAAGTGAAATCTGTATCCTTGGGACATTATATTTAAAACCCATTCGTCCTGGGTAATGTGTTCCCAGTTTTGGGCATGCAGACCAATCTTTCCACCTAAAGGAGCATTCAGTTGGGAAGTGCTTGGAATTTTTAAAAGCAAGTCATTGAGACAGTTTTCCATAGGGTGGTGTCTTACTACTCCCAGATTTAGGTGCAGAAATCCCCCACTGCTTAGTCCTGTATGTCCCCTGGGACTGAAATCTGGGGTTTCTGCAGTGTCTGGGTTTGGCTTGAGAAGACCTGGAAGGGGCTAGAAAGGACCAATTCTTAGAGGGCCAGTGCCTACTAAATCTAAGAGGCTGAACTTGTGAGAAATCTTTTAACAGTTTGCATAGATTTAGCTTTATCTTCCATCTTTTTAAGAACTTCCACAGCTTTGTTGCCAAACAGGCGGTCCTGATTTAAGGGAGCATCCAGCAGTTCAGCTTTAACATGATCAGGTAAAGATTGCTCCTTAAGCCAAGCATGCCTTCTGAGCACAGACCCAGTAACAGCAGCCCTGCAAGAGGCCTCTAATGAATCAAATCCACATTGCAAAGTATGTTTACCAACCTGTATAGCAGAATGCATTAAATCCTGTAAGTCTTTATTTTCAGCACAGTCAGGAATCAACATCATTTCTGTTTAAGCAACCCAATAAGATGTTGTTGATACTTATAACATATGAAACTGGCAGTTTAAAGCCCTAATGGCCAAGGATGCAGAAGTGTAAACCTTCTTACCCCATCTATCCAGCGCCCTGGAGTCTCTATCAGAAGGGGTAGGATTTTTAGCAGTAGAAGCCTTAATGCCCTTGGGTCCCTGTGAAATAGTCTCTGGATCCGTAATAGGATTTTTAAAAAGAAACTTGTGTGAATCAGGAACCCTGTAATATCTGTCAGGTTTTCTGGGAGCAGGAGGCAAAGAATCAGAGGCCAAACTAAATTCTGAAAAGGCATCATCAACAATGTCTAGTACAGGAGGTATAGCTAAAGGCCTATGCTGAGGCAGGAGTAAGAAAACCCTAAGCCTCTTTTTTGAATCAGAAAAATCCTGGCTTTCCCAGTGGAAATTCTCCCTTAGAGTATGTAAGGTTTCACCAAAAGAAAAATCCTCTGGAGGGGAAGCAGAGGGAATAGAGTCCTCTGCATCAGAATCCTCATAAGTGGATAAGGGCAACTCCAGATCATCAGAAGAATCAGAAAATTCAGAATCCTGGTCAGAAGATTCATAAACAACTTCAGTCCTAGGTCTCTTAGAAGGGGGAGGTTGGCTTCCCCTGATTAAAGTTAGTAGATCTTCAGCCATTCTTATCATTTGTTTTTTAGGCATAAAGGCCTGAGCATGCAGCCTGGGCATCGGTTTCTTAGGCATGCTTTGAGGCCTAAATGAAGAAGGAGGCATCAGTTTAACATGCAAGTCCGTAGGCCTGAATACACCCTCAGAAGCCGGTGCCTGAACAGCGGCTCCGGACCCATCCAAGGTAGAGACATCCGCAGGTTCCACAGTTGAAACATCTCGCAGCATACCGGACTCCGAATGGATCTCAGTAGAGGCCTGCGAATCAGAAATAGCGGGTATCAGGGTCTGCAAAAGCACCTCATTGAGTACTGGTGAACTGGCGACTGGCATAGGAGAAGCGTCGTCGGCAGCTTTGGACCTAGGTGGCCTGTCTCTGTCTTTATCTTTGCATTTTTTCAGAATTCCGGTAGTCAGATGGCTAACCGATGACATTTCTGGATAATTAAACCGAGAACCGAAATATTTAGAGGTGAAAATATATCGACAATGGATAACGTGCTGATTAAATAAAGCACAAAACTGACAGCAAGGTACATTGTGGTCAGGGCCTAGGCAAGGAATACAGTACAAATGAAAATCTTTGTGAGGTATTTGCTTTCCACAGGTAATGCAATTATTAACTTTAACTGACATCGCTAAGGAGAAAGAAAATTTTCTCCAATGGTGTACTTAGCTTTAGTTGAAGACTTTGTTTCTGAAAATCGAAAACAAAAGGTTCAGGGGTCGGCTGACCGGCACTTGTGAACTGCTTCTGCTTTGGGCACCGCACGGCAAGAAAGACTGATCTAATGGCATCAGCTGCATGTTTTATACCCCTGACAACCTGACGTCATGGAAGAAGGGACAGCATCCGACACAGGACCCAAGACTTTGTTAATCAGGCTGACTGAGGGCTACTGCAAGCAGATAACCCCTAATGTAATGACTGCAACAGTGAAGCACGATGAACATCTACTCCTGTACCAACACCTTTGCTCAACGTGTTTTGGAATTCATAAACTCCAATGCCCTAGAACAACTAATTCATAGTCCCACCAGAGGTACCAATATTCTAGACGTGGTCATTACCGTCACCCCCTCGTTCGTCAGATCAGACCATAAGCTAATCACCCTTGACATCCGCATCCCACCCCCCACTCCACTTTAAGGAAACCTCTATAAAAAACTTCTCTAAAGCCAACTTTATGCTTCTCAAGTCAGAAGTAACAAACTTCATGACACCCATGCTGATGGGAATTGGAAGTTCAACTGCTGAATCCTGCAATAAGGTGCTGCACAAGCACATTCACGAGTGCATGGACCAAGCCATTCCAAATAGAACCAAGAAGCCAATCTGGTGGTCCCCTGCCATAAACAAGTTGTACAACAGAAGGAAGAAACTGTTGCAGAAAAGAGGAAGTACCCAGGATCCAAAAAACTCCCTCACCAGCCTCAGTAGAAAGTTGAGATCCCTCATAAAATCTTCCAAAGCTAATTACGAAAACAAAATTGACAGGGATTCCAAAGACAACCACAAGGCATTCCATAGCTATGTCAAGAATCTAAATGGCAATACTCAGATCTGCTCTGAGCTATAGGAGAATGGCACTAGATATACTGATCCCAAGGATATTGCCAATATCCTGGCAGATAGATTCAGTGCCAATTTAACCCCCCCTCTCAACCCCTAAAGGGCCCATGTCAATACCGAAAGAATGCCAAATTCCAGTAATCATGGCCACTCAGGTAAAAACTGCACTTTCCAAAGTGAAGAATACAGCATCCATGGGACCAGATGACACCCCAGGCTGTGTACTGCATGAACTACAAAATTAACTGGCACCTCACCTATGTGTCATGTTTAATCATAGCCTCACCACAGGCTTCATGCCCACAGAGTGGCACACAGCTACAGTCATCCCACTCCAAAAGGGGGATCCACTTTGGATCCTGGGAACTACCGTCCCATCAGTCTGATGAGCCTGATCTGCAAGGCCGTGGAACATAATTATCATAGAAATGGCAATGGCAACCTTCAAACATTGGAACCACCCAGTTTGGGTTCGTGAAGGGCCGATCTTGCCTCCTGAACCTGATTGACTTCTTCGAATCAGTCTCCAGAGCCGTAGACGAAGGTAAGGTGGTTCACACAGCCTACTTGGACCTTGCCAAGGCCTTCGACACTATCCCGCACTCTGAAATCATAGATAAACTTACTAAGCTGAGCATTAATCCCTACATCACTCGATGGGTTGCAAACTAGCTTACTGACAGAACACACACACACTGTAAAAGTAGCCAACTCCAAATCCATCTCCAGACAAATGACAAGTGGTGTACCGCAGGGTTCTGTCCTGGGACCAGTCTTGTTTGGCATCTACTTCTCTGAAGTACAGGCCAACACTAAGGGACTATGGCTTACAAAGTTTGCAGATGACTGCAAGCTGGGTGCCATTACTGAATCCCCAAATGATGTGGATATACTACAAAAGGGCCTTACCAAAACAGATGCCTGATGCCAGAACCATGGGTTCAAGCTAAATGCCAAAAAATGTATAGTTGTCCCCTTTGGGAAACTCCACGTACCTGTGAACTACCACATAGGTGGTAGTACACTAAACACCAAAAGTGTGATAGCAGACCTAGGGACACAGGTGGACAGTGGTCTCACCTTTGATAACCACATAGCCACAACAGTTAGAAAATCCTTCTACGTGGCACACCTCATCACTAAGGGCTTTTCATCCAGAAAAAAGGAGGTCATTGTCTCTCTGTACTCATCCCTCATTAGACCCATTATAGAATACAAAGCTCCATTTAGTATTTACCTCACAAGACATCTGCAACAACTACAAAGGCTGCAAAAATACCTCACAAAAATAATCACAGGCCTAAAGCAGATGCCTTATGCTGACCATCTAAAGAAACTCCAGCTATACTCTGTCACATATCGCCTACTCAGAGGCAATCTCTGCCTAACATACAAGGCCATGTCAAACACAGAGTTGTTGGACATACTACACTTAAAGAAATTCCAATCCCTCCGAGCCACATTCTCCAGGGATCTTAACCTTGTCATTACAATGAATAGAACTTGCTGGAGGGATATGTTCCTGACCTAAAGACTCCCCATACTCTGGAATAGGCTGGCCATACATGTCAGGTAGAGTGCCTCGATGACCCTCTTCAAAAGGAACCTTGACGATTGGATGGGAGATAGGAAATTCACCCCAGGGATCACATCAGTAGCCCTGCTAGACAGGGGTCCAGGAAAGTAAATATTTGTGGGAAGCAATAGCCAGGGAATTGTTATGGCTAGGCTTGTATAGGCCCTAGGGCTGATAGCCTAGTAACTACCTATGAACCTATACATACCTAAATAAATAAAGAAAAACAGTAATAAATAAAACACAAACAATAAACATGAATACTTCCAAGGACATAGATATGAAAGCTCCTCTACAGTCGGTCCAAGTGAAATTCCCCAAATTTTATTTGCACACAGAAAAAAATAAAATAAATAAATAAATAAATATCTGGAGACAGAATGTTGATCACTTTTCCACCATAGGAAATCATTTATGGTGTGATTTTTAAGTGTGCACCAGAAATGATTCACTTCCTTTTGGTGATTCCTTCCTTCTTTGAGTTTGTGAGGCCATGGAGTTGGTGTGGGGGGCTTGCTCCAGCATGGTGGGGGTGCAGTGTGGCTTTACATCCCCTGTGAAAAACACTTAAAAGTTAATTTTTTCATCCTTCTGTGACTCAGGAATTACTTTTCAGTAGTTTGGATTATCAGCTTTCTGGAAGTCAGTGATTCATAGCAGAACTGATATAAATATAGAAAGATATGGATGGTGGTCTCTTGAATCCACATGATAACTACAGTTAGCTCTTTGCTTACATAGTCATAGATATGTGATATTCTTACTTGGGTTCATAGACACATAAGTAAACACTCCTCAAAGATTATTTCATTGAAACAACCTTTTTAAAGATATAATCAGCAAATGCACATACCAACAGCAAAATGTATTTAAGACAGGGGTCCTGGGAAGTAAATAGTGTGGGAAGAAATAGCCAGGGAATTGTTACGGCTAGGCTTGTATAGCCCTAGGGCCGATAGGTTCATAGGTTCATATGTTGGTACTAGGCTATTAGTTAACACAACCACTCAACATATACATGCACAAATACACATGTATCATCATCTGTGTACCACCCATACTCACAGACTTCATACAACATTGCAGTGTCATCAGACACAAGCAGCCAGTACATAAACAAAGACACAGGCATGCAGTCACACTACCATTATATTAAAAATGCATACATATAGTCACAGAAGCTTTCTACTGTTTGGTGAAAAATATCCCTTAACTTTGTATGTACATGTTGCTTCCAATGGCTCACAACTTATAGATTTTTTTTTAACACCAAGTCAGGTATTGCTTTTGAATAAAAGGCATGTTGACACTCGGATATGTTTTTAATCTTGATCAACAGCAATGTCCAGGCTTTCATGACTTGGTCACCTATCATCTGCATAATGCCCCCCTTATCCTACAGTGATCACAGCATCTAATTTAGTAGTGAAGGCTACATGCCTCATGTCATCTTATAAGAACAATATATATTCAGTGATTCCTGACAAGGTCATTTAGTAGTTATACTGAAGCATTTACGTGTCTTGTTTGTTATTTTACAGCTCTCCAGGATCACAGAATAAATTGCAGGCCTTCCAAGTAGTTCTTTTCTATGCACTTGTGAACTTATGTTTATGAAGCACAGTTTCTCACTACAGACCACCTATGCAATTGAAAAGGGAGATATGAAAACAAACTGCAATTATGAGATTAAAGATGCCAGGTCAGAGCTCTAGCAGTTTGAATTTAAGTTACTCTGGAGACATACTATTACACTCTAAAGTCAAATGCAGCTTTGTGCTATGCAAGTACCACTGGTGATTTATCTATGCTAACCTACCCAGACTGCAGCTGCAAGGTCTATGAACGGTAATATCACTACCTGTCAAACTGCATATGTGGAAACTTCCATACTAAACCACATGATATGAATAAAGGATAGTTTGACAACACTGATACGGTAGCAGGACTTGTGAGCATAGTTTGAACAGATGTAATATGGAGGATATCTCACCACAGAAATGCTAGCTATGTGACTTACAAAGAGAATTTCATCTGTCAGTATGTATGGTGTGCCCTGTGCACCTAAAAAGTACAGAGAAAAACATAACAAACCCAAGAGCAGTGTCTCTTCTGTTTCAGGGGTGAAATGCCTGCATGTGTGTAGATGCAGCACTTGGGACAAAAATGCTCACCAAGCCGAGGAAGGGCACAGAATACAATGCCCTTTTTAGGTCAACAATAACACAACACTGTTTAGTGATAGGGTGGAAGTAAGAAAGTGCTATGGGAAAACTGCAAAAGATCTTTGCATCCTGCTAACAGAGTTGTGGATGAAGAGTACAATGAACTTAGGGTGCACAATAAGGGTGTAAATGTAGAAGACTATACATCTTGTAAAGACATAGTGTAAATTTCTTAACAATGGCTGAGAGGGGGTGCAAAGCATGGCCCACTGTGCATCCTCAATATTAATGGAGAATGCACTTCAAAGAAGACATAGGTTAACAGAAAAACAGCCAGCATATACTTTGTGACCTAAAACACAAATGCATATACCTCACACATATAGACACATAGACACACACACACATATATGTATATACATACATGTGTGCATGCATGCATATACATAAACATATCTATCTACATGTGCACACACACACATACATACACACATATATATATATTTTTTTTTTTGAGGAGTACACTAGACAGCACTAAGGACACAGCAGTATGAGGTATGATTCAGCAATAGATAGGTGCTTCACAGCAATGAGAAGTGGACTTAAGACAGATTCTGACCTAGGTTTGCAATGTTACCCATCCCTGTTTACTAGTCCTTCTTTGAACTTTATTTGGAATTCATGCTCTGACTGACATTGGAAAACTAGGCAGTTCTGGCATGTTACTAGTACCTGACAGGCTGTACTGATACTGGTACAGCCCGTTCTTTCATGCCAGGGCATTTATGTAGCTACTATGCTACAAAATGCAGATAACAGCATAGACCGAACCCTACAGGTGATCTGATAGTAACTTAGTGCTCTTTCTTAATAGTACTTGTGCACATGCATATTATGTGTATCTATCTATATGAAATGCATGTACAATTTTTATGTGTAGCATGCTATATTATTGTGCTGTAGACTTCAGCAGCTGCATTTCCACAGCAACACAGAGACCTCCATTGTTTTAGTGCAACCCTTTACTGTGTTGTAACATAGCCTCAGAAGACAAGTTTGGTATTCAGCACTCCTGACTTGTATTATCAGTGTTCCTTCCACAATGTAGCTATTTTTCATACATGAGGAGCTCCATGTGATGTGCACAATTTAATACTGTCATTTTCCATGTGTTTTTCTATGCATTTGTCTAAACATAGACATCTACATCCCTCTGTAGAGTTTCTACACTGCATGAAGCATTCATTTTTGTCCTCGCACATAAACATCCAAAGGTGATTTTTACCCAACCGCCATACCATTATTCTCCCTAGGAAAATGTTTCAGAGGAAAGATTATAGCTTCATAGGAGATTACTATGCTAATGGCTCAAGAGCCCTTAAAATGTCTAGCCAGTATAAACCAATTTTACCAATATGTGGCCCCTAGGGCAAGAAGATGGCAGAGGTTTGTGCATATGCCTTGAGTATTTTACAGGGTGCCCCTGTCCATAAGAGACATACCTGCTACCCCAGGTGTGAATTTGTCATTCCCCATCCATTGATACAAACTGCATTTGAAGAAGGTTAGGGAGGGGCTCTGTTTAACATGAATCAGAAGCCTGTTCCAAAAAAGGGGTAATCTCTGTGACACATATCTGTCTCCCCAGCATGTTTTATTTGAGTCAATGACTAGGTTTAGATCCATAGAGCAGGTGGCCCTCAGACTGTTTTGTCTTGCAGATGTGTAGTAGCTCCATCAGGGTTGGATTTGTGACTGCCATAAAGGGTCAGGCCTAGGCCATTCCTTAATAGTTTATAGGAGACAGAGTAAAGGGATAGGGCTTTTAGTCTATCTGTATAGAACATGTTATTAACACCCTGTATTTTCTTTGTGAGGAACATCTGGGGTCACAGCAGCTGGTATAAATGCCTAGTCAAGTACACGCCAAATGGCATACTGTACTTGATTATTGGTCTAATGAGGGCTGAGTAACATGGGACTATCATTTCCTATGGATGCCATACCTTTAGTTATAAGTTGTGCCACACAGAGCGACTTCCTCACCACTGGGGACACACGGTGGTTAAAGTTCAAGCTGCTATCTATCTGTGGAACTAGATCTAGTTCCATGGAAATTCTACAAACATTTCCTCTCCTGCAACAGCCTTCATATATTCCAAAACTAGTTTCAAAAGAGATACAGTAATGTCACAGCTCATACCTGCAATGGTAGCCATATTACATTAATTAAGTCAGTGTCCATACTGCAACCTTCTAACATGGTAGATCTGTCTATTAATGGTATCCAAGATCTCCATTCTGAACTTTTCAGAACTGTTTATTACTTGGTGTATCTCTGAGACACATCTTTTGAATGCAACTCATTTTAACTTTATAACCCATGTCACTTGAGTCTGTATCAGGACCGTCTTTGTTTCCGTTATCATTTCCTTCCCTTCTGCCTTAGTCAGCGCTCACTGCCTTACGCAGATTCTGGTTACTTACTTATCTTTCAAGTGAACTCATTTTCTGATCATGTCCATATTGCAAAGATATGGCCTATCAACAACTATTTTATTAAAGGCATCAACAGGCATGCTGACTGGCATATGATAAAAAGAAAATGGAAGGAAATCATATGTCCAGTCTGACCCACAGAAAGGGCTCCATGACTGAAATTTGATACATGAGTGATCGATAGCTAAAGGTGACATTATTGTCATTCATAGGTCTCTGAATATTGAGGTCTTATGGAATCAGAAAATATCAATATATGAGTGTATTAGAAAATTTTTAAATGAAGAATCAACACTAAGTTGGTATCTTCAACTCAAAATTCACTCTACTGAAAAAGAAATCATAAGCTTAAAAATCAACCGATCATAAAAGGGGAAAAATTACTTTTCTCTTATTGGTTAACTTTCAAAAAAAAAAAAAAGCAGAAAAGACCACCAGACCACATTTCTTTTCTTTGTAATGCTATTAGGGAAAGTGTTTTTCTTAAAATGATTTCACCCCCTCTGCTACACCTTACTCATGTGTGCTAACCAACCCCAACCCTGCACATTACCTTATGAAAAACCCTTTCACTAACAGTATCACTACACAGTACAGTCATACACACTACCAAAACAGTACACACATGTATAGTACTAAAACTATCCCTTTACATAGACCTTACGCTTACCCTATCCCACAAACACTTGCACATAAGTTCCCACCCCTAACGCCAAAACAGAATACCTGAAAGTTTTGGCACACGTATATGTACTCAACATGTACACACATACACACGTGCGTGCGTGCCTGCCTTAACACAAATCACATCAATAGAGAATACTTCCCTTCGACATTTCTAAATTCACCCAGCAGTAGCTTTTGCAATAGTGATGATATCAACACAACATGTTAACTCTGCCCAAGCCGCTGCCCCTAACCCAACCCTGCACATTACCTTAGGAAACCCCTTTTTGTAACATTATCAGTACACAAGACACTCAGACACATATCACATACAATGCCACATGTTCACAACAGTAAAATATCCCCTTCTATAGGCCTTACACAATTCAGTCATATTCATACTCAACAAAAATGCATGTTCAGTGAAACACAATCAAATTTCCAAGATGTAATGAAATGAACATTCAACTACCTGACATCCATATGTGTATGTATGCATACACATATATATATATATATATATATACATACATACATTATATATATATATATATATATATATATATATATATATATATATATACATATATATATATATATATATATATATATATATATATATCGGCGGCCACGGTGGTGCAGCGGTTAGCGTTGCTGCCTCACAGCAAGCGGTTCTCCAGTTGTGATTCTCGGCTGGGGTACCTTCTGTGCGGAGTCTGCATGTCCTCCTTGTGGTCGCGTGGGTTTCCTCCAGTTGTTCCGGTTTCCTGCCACATCCCAAAGACAGGCAGTAGGTGGATTGGACACTCTAAATTGGCCCTAGGTGTGAGTGTGTGCGTGTATGTGCCTTCTGTGGTAAGGTTGGGCGCCAGGCTGGCAACTCGACACCGTTAAACTCCACTGCCAATCATGAGCAGACAGATGATCTGCTGTGACGACCCCTAACTGGCAAAAGCTGAAAGAAGAAGAAGAATATCTATCTATCTATATATATATATATATATATATATATATATATATATATATATATATATAGTGTGTGTGTGTGTGTACAGATAGATAGCTATAGATGTATATATATATGTATGCGTATTTATATATATATATATATATATATATATATATATATATATATATATAATTAATTGTGTGTTTGTGTGTGTGTGTGTGTGTGTGTGTGTGTGTGTGTGTGTGTGTGTGTGAATGTGTGTATGTCCTAAATGTCCTCTAAGAAACTTCCTTACTTTGCTTAACAGATTCAATTTACAGCCATTCTGTTAGCATTTTACACTGGCAAAGGTACCAAGCAATTTTTCATATCGAACAGTAAAAAGTAAATGTGATTTGAGAAAAAGAGCATATAACATTAGTTTAGAAATAGTAGAAGCAAATTAAATGAAATATAAACAGGTGTTGCTTGTAAGGTTTAATATAAACAGTGGTAGAGCAACTTTGGTAATAAAACTGCATCCAGAATCAGTTATTATTCTCCAATAAAAAAAACAGTTACCCCTAATTTGCACACAGTACCTCCAAAGGCAATATATCTAAATAGTGAAATATATAAAAGTTAAGAAAGTGCTTCACTTTCATACTGTTTATCCAAAATAAGTCAGGTTTTGAAGTTAGTCACTTCACTTCCTGTCAGAGAGGAACCGTACATGATTTATTCATAAACCTTTTGGACAATCTGTGTGAAATGTTATATTTTCTAAAGAGAACTATTGAAATTCATATATGCATTATAGGGTGCTTTAAACTCTAGGACACCAGGTGAACACAGATCACAGTTGGGACTTCAGCTGTTATCTTAAGTGTTGTTTCATGTTTCTACTTACACATAGTACAACCTAGCAAAAAATCTATATAGATGTTACTGAATCAAGTAAATGTAATCAACTGGAAAAGTGAGGGATACAAGTAAAGTTATTGTAAAAGTAACTTTATGCAAACTGCAGTAATCAGAAGTGCAATTAATTCTTAACTGAAATCTGCCTGTTAATTTCTTTAGCATGGGCACCTACTTATTAAATATCAAACACATATGCAATTTCTTGCATTATATTGTTGAATGTCGCTAGCAATACAGGTAATGTTAAAACATTTTTTTAGTTTAGTGTTCTGATTTGAAAGGGTTTTGAATTTTTAACTATATAACATAATGCTGATGAGTTTTCTTGTAGCAATTTGCATTTACTGCTAATTAAGGTAGCAATACTAGTTACCAAGCAATAAATATCATCCTACCCTTTTCTCAGCTGTAATGCAATTGTGACATATAGTTATAGATTTTTCACTGGGGCATTTTAAATTCAGTTTAAACCATCTTGTTGTAATGTTACTGCCATCATTTGTAGGACTCTCAAGTGAGGATTACATTCTCCACAACTTACAAAAGTTTTCACACAAGAGAGAGAGAGAACAGAAAATGTAACTAAAAGTCCCACATTATTGAGAATATAAACATAAAATGTTAATGTCAACATACTTCTTGCAAAAATATGCTGGTAATGGATCAGATATGAAGCTCATGCCTTTGAAATCACAATGGCATCCAGCAAATTATGAAAAACATCAAGTGGCTTGTTAAAAGTCTGTATTGTTGGTACTTTTCCTTCAAATAGAAACCATATACATTGCATATACTGATTGGCACTTATAAATATAACACATTTTTTCAAGCATTCACACCAAATGACAACAGATTACCTTTCTAGTAAAACTACAGCTTCAACAGATGACAAGAGCAGTTTCCTAAAAAGGGTCACCCATGCATGAAATTAAATGGATCATATTATAACTACTCTGCTATAAAGTCCTAGATAGTAAATAACATCCAACCTAGGAGTTCACTGTTGTTTGAACAACTCAAAAGAGAAAGCATACTGTGTATGTCTCAGAAATAAAAATCATAACACTAATCACTTGCCCCATGCATACGTCCAGAGGATGACAGTTAATACATAACATAAAATGTAAAAGTGTGCAAGATTCTATATAGCAAAAGAAAACACACATGTAAAAACTCAACATGTGGACTTTGCAAAATTGAAGGTGTCTTCAACAAATAAATGACTTCAGCTTATCTCCAAAGTGATTTATGCTTACCTGGGCTAGCTAGCTTGAAGAATACTTCACAAAAATATACAGAAAGCTCTGTCATCATTTATACCACAATAAGAAAGAAGCATATTATCAGATGAGTGGTTGAGTGGTATGGAACCAGTTCATTTGACAGTCATAAGAATGGTGCCTAGACTATTGAAGGTAGCATGGGGTTTTGG
The DNA here is from genome assembly GCF_019279795.1 of Protopterus annectens. Lineage (NCBI taxonomy): Eukaryota > Metazoa > Chordata > Ceratodontiformes > Protopteridae > Protopterus > Protopterus annectens. The sequence continues at coordinate 152,969,400 of NC_056737.1, read as the reverse complement.
CTTTATAATGATTACATCTGCATCAGTCATGAGCAACATACTTTAAGTATGAATTGAAAACATGTACTTCTGAACTGCATTAAATACATAATTATAAAATATATATAAATATAATAAAGGCTTCAGGTTTTTGAAGAAAGACAAATAAGACAGTAAAACGGACTTTCCATCAATGCAAAGATGGCAATAAAAGCGAGCATTATCAATACAACACTATTCAAAGGTTGCAAAAATGAGCATGTCACAGTGTGCTGTCCTTTTCTCTTTTTTTAAATAATTTACCAATCTAAAGTATACATACTGTAGGAAATAAACACCTCCCTCAGCGTGTTTCCTCTTGCTATAGTTCAAAAGCACTGTACAGGATAGCTAGCATTTAAGTGCACTTTGATTCTAGTTTATATGCATACCTGCAGCATAAAAACAGTTTATCTTTTTCTTAATAAATCATTTTAAACTTCAGAATTTAACTCATTGAATCAGCAATACATTTAACAATTCTTTTGCTGGTGTGCACGGATGTAGTTTAGCGTTTTATATACCAAGGCCGTTATGGCTGTAGTTATTCTGGAATTATTTTTGTTTTTTATAAGTCCTGTTCTGCGGAACATGTACTATCAAAACTCATGGGAATTCAAGTTCTTTGGCACAAAACCATCATCAATATACATCTAATTCATTACTATTTCCAAGGAAAATTGACCGTTGCTATGGTATATTACAGACTGAATGAAATTTGATTAAACTGTTGCTATGGGAATAGTCCTTAGTTAGGATTAGGGGTTGGAAGTCATCCAATCAGATAACTGCTGCTCACTAGCCATTACCCATTTAACATTATATAATGATTCATTTGCATACTACATGATGTCTAATGGAACAGAAATTATACATTCATCGATTTAGCCTTATCAGTAGCACCTTTTGCATCTGAGAATCTCCTTCAACTTAAAAGCCGTACAGCTAATAAAATATTCAGAACTATAGAACACATCAGATGTTGCTACAGGCACGATATTATAATGATTCTTTGATTTTGCACGATTGGCATGTTACATTGTGGACAGGATAATGTGAACATGGCATAACCATATCCACATCCACAAGGCAACACTTTAAAATGCTGTATCAATTTTCCTGTTGTAGCACATTTTCAAGGCCCATAGTTTTAAAACAGCAGCAAGCCAACACAAGACACAGGGCAAACATAAATGAGGTACTGATAGCATTCTCATGCATGTGTGTGTGTGTGTGTGTGTGTGTGTGTGTGTGTGTGTGTGTGTGTGTGTGTGTGTGTGTGTGTGTGTATATATACCTCAATTACGTATGTGTATATACACATACATATATATATATATATATAGATATATATATATATATATATATATAAATATATATATATATATATATATATATATATATATACACACACACACACACACACACATATATATATATATATATATATATATATATATATATTGTGTGTGTGTGTGCGTGTATATATACTATCAATACCTCAATGCATGTATGTTTAAGCCGCGGTGGTACAGCGGTAGCGTTGTTGCCTCACAGCAAGAGGTTCTCCTGTTCGATTCTCGGCTGGAGTGCCTTCTGTGTGGAGTCTGCATGTCCTCCCCGTGGCCTCCGAAAGACATGCGTGAATGAGCATGTCTTCGCTGAAGGTTGGGCGTTGGGCTGGCAACTTGGCACCATACAACAAAAAAATCTACTGCCAATCATTAGTGGACCGAAGTTCCACTGTGGCGACCCCTAAAGCCGAAAAGACAAACAAACCTCAATGCATGTATGGCTCCTTATTGAAATATTGTCACTCAAAATGCCAAGTGCTGAACAAAAAAGACAAAATCCTAGAGGAGAGCAAATCTCTAAAACAGCTCTTCTCCTTAAACTTATTTTTGTGGGGGGCTTGCCCCCCACATCCCCCATGTCAAGCCCACCTACTTCCCCACAAAAGTATGTATACCAGCTCTGAAATCACCTTCCTTCAGAGAAAAGGGATTATTCTGAGAAATGGCATCTGAGACTTAGTATATGCAAGTCTGACATTTCAGCCTTTCAGTCTACACATTTTGGAATTCACTCTATCAGGTACAGACATTTCTAATGGTTACCATATATAATACACATATGCATAGAAATAAATGCACAGACACAGACACACATACGCACACACAAACACACAATGTAATGTTATAGGAACTTGCCAAAAAACAGCAGAAATATACTTAGCGCGTGGGGGGGGGGTTGAAGTAATCATATAAAATTATTTATCTGTGAGTTGGAGATCATCAAAAACTGCATAGCCTAACAATATTTACTACTTTGTTTTACAGAAAATAGTATTGCACTTAAGAGGACAGCAACTTAGCTCATCATAATGAAAGATTTACTTCAAAGACATTAACTGAAGGTCTGAGCTTCAATGTAGTGTCTGATATGGCTGGCAACTTTTGTGGTCTGAGATATAGTTTCAAAGCACACTACCAAGTTTTATAAGAGCACATCATTGGGGGACTCAGCTTTTAAAAATGCTGCAAATGATTTAATTTCTACATTTTACATACTGCTTTATCATTTTGGTTACTTAGAGCAGCATATGTTTTATTAAAGCCTTGTGATAAAAAGTACCTTGGGATGATGTAAGGAGACAAAAAATGTATGAATATGCTACCTCAGGTTCAATAAATGAAAACTGATTGATAAGAAGAGAGAGTGCCACATGTCACTTGTACTATAAGTTTGGTATTATTGTATCTTACTACATACAGATTTATAACATGAAACCATGATCTGTAATTAGGCATAAGCTACAGCTTATATTACAGCATGTGCTATTTGCCTTCATCTGCAGCTGTGATGCTCCTCCTTGCAATACAGGGAAATGAGTGTTTGCACAGATCTACACAAGATGTGAGAATAACTATATACGTACCAAAAATGTAATGTAAAGCTAACCTTTCTTTCAAAACTGAAAAAAAACAGCATGTGGTGGTGATATTAAAGTAGTTGCTGGATGCATAATCTGTTAGTATAGGCATTTCTACACACACTACACACACACACACACACACACACACACACACACACACACACACACACTCACACACACATATATATATATATATGTATATGTATATATATATGTGTGTGTGTGTGTGTGTGTGTGTGTGTGTGTGTATATATATATATATATATATATATATATACATATATATATATATATATATGGTTTATTATTGAAAGGTCGATTAGTGCTAGGTCCATTAATGTTATGGACAAAAAATAATGCTGTATTTGAAAAGCATGAAAGAGCAGAATGTCGAAAATGATTTGCACAATTAACTGCATTCCATATTGTCGACATTCCCCTCTTCCAGACATGGCAGTTAGCTCACCTCGGCTATTTTGCAGGGGGGGCTATGCTCCCCTGCACCCCCCATGTGGGGGGCTGCACCCACCACACCCCCTGCACATTAAATATACCAACTCTGAGATCGCACTACAGTGCCTCACTGAAGCATGACCTCCTTCCACAGACTCAGCACGTCACTTGTGAAAAGGCTGAGTGCACCATGCAACTCGACTAACCTCGGTTGACTGCTTTTGTTTCAATTTCCTGCCCCTTGAACATCGTCATTTCGCACATTGGACGTTCGACTTCCTGCAGTTTGGGTAAGTCATAGTAAACCATATATGAATATATATATATATATATATATATATATATATATATATACACTTTTCTTTGTCAAAATTTCATTACTTCGAAAAAGAAATGTAGAAGCCCACTTACGCAAAAGTGCACTGTCATGATTACTGGTTCAACAAACCGGTAAAAAAACAAAAAAGGAAACGCAGAAAAGACTGTTTTGCAGGGGGGAAGCCCCCTGCACCCCCCACATCCCTGCTACTTAAATATACTAACTCCGAGATCCCACTATAGTGGGGAAACAGGTATATTCCCTTTTCCCCACAGTAGCGAGCTGCAGTGTTTCCTGTTTTGTCTTTATTACCAGATTGTTGAACTGATATTCGCGAAAGTGCACTTTAGCATAAGTTGGCTCCTACTTTTCTTTTTTTGAAATAATGAAATTTTGACAAAGAAAAGTAGACAAAAGAAGACATCAAACAGTTGTAAGGAAGATGCTGTCATCCACTGCAGTACTGAGCTAAATTAATATTATCATTACAAACTCTGGAATTTTATTTACTGTTGTAGCGACTTACTGGCAGTCAAATACTGGAAATGCAGAAAATGTTCAGAAGGTAAACAATTATTTTAAAATGTGACAATAACTTGGCAGGATAGTATAAAAAGATGTAATGTTTCAACAGTGTTCCTTGCCTATAACTCAAAACATGTACCTAGTATATTGCCAAATCTGACAACGGCTCTATCTATCACAGAAATATTAAACTTGCAGGTCAGGTAAAATTTTCTTAACAACTGCCCCATGTCAAAAATCATGCCCAGTAAATGACACTTTCAGTGGCTATAAAACATAGTAATGGCAAAAAGTATTCAGTAGAAGTGAAATTTCAACAAAATTACAGATGTATATCAGGAAGCCCATTTTAACAAAAGTATGGATTGGAAAAGTTAATCATTTCACCTAGTATTTCAACAGTACTGCAGGAAACTACTGCTTCTATATGCAGCAGGAAATTCCTTTTGCAAGGATTTGTAAAATGATCAGTAACATTTCACATGATTCCCTTAACTGCCATAATTAAGGTAGTTGGGTTCAAAACATACTAGCATGGTTTGCTGAAGAGTCAGCATAAACTCTGCAAATGTGGATCCTACAGGTAAACAAAAATAATTAGCATGTCAGTTTTATGTAGATATCCAAGTCTGCTGATATCACAGAAAAGGATTTAAAGACAAGTCTTTCCCATGGCACAAATAAATACGTGAAGCTGCACATTTACAATAAATGATAGTCAAACTACCCCTATAAGTGCTTGGCTTAAACAGGAGGAGTATAGCACATAGCTATAACTGTCGCTTATATCCTTGAAAAGTCGAATCTGCAAGGCGATGTTGGGCATCATCACTCCTAAAATTTCTTTGAAAGCTTAATTCCATGTGTATACTGCATTGCTAAATGCCAGTTTAGAAATCTGCACCATCTAAAGAAATTTTGACAATTTTATTAAACCAGAGGGTAAAAGCACTTTAGATTCACTGAATGCCACAACAAATATACCACATTGTGGCTCTCAGTGACTCCACATTGTAGTTTGTGTCAAACATCTGTAACAAAACAGGTAGCATAATTCAGAGGAGACAGCAGAGCTCCAATCAACAAAATACTCAACTGAAACCATTTTTTAAACTACAGCTAAAGTCTCTTTCTTATTCAACTCCTGGCACTGCAGATGTGCCCCAGAATAGCACAGCACTCCTTTTCAACATTATTTTTGCTCATCTCCTTCCATATCCTCCTCTTACCTGTACTGTACCTCACTCTTGTTCCCCCTTTTGTTATACCCATTCACCCTCAGCTACCCTCGTTTTCTATTTCACAACTCTGGCTCTCTCACCACTGTAAAATATATACAGGATATATTATAATATTATAAGATATATTGTTTTCTGTTAAAAATAGCAACAATATGGCTGTCTTTATGCTTTATCAAATTTGAAATGCAGTTCTCCTTTTTTTCAACAATGTTGTTCATAGGTTGGTACTAGGCTATCAGCCCTAGGGCCTATACAAGCCTAACCATAACAATTCCCTGGCTATTTCTTCCCACACTATTTACTTCCCTGGACCCCTATCTAGCAGGGCGACTGATGTGATCCCCGGGGTGAATTTCCTTTCTCCCATCCAATCGTCAAGGTTCCTTTTGAAGAGGGCCAAAGAGGCACTCTGCTTCACATGTATGGGCAATCTATTCCAGAATCTGGGGAGTCTCTGGGTCAGGAACCTATTCCTCCAGCATGTTTTGTTTATTGTGATGACAAGGTTTAGATCTCTGGAGCGTGTGGCTCTGAGGGATTGGGATTTCTTTAAGTGTAGCATGTCCAACAGCTCTGGGTTTGACATGGCCTTGTATATTAAGCAGAGATCACCTCTGAGTAGACGATATGAGACAGAGTATAACTGGAGTTTTTTAAGGCGGTCAGTGTAGGGCATCTGCTTTAGGCCTGTGATTCTTTTAGTGAGGTATTTCTGCGGCCTTTCCAGTTGTTGCAGATGTCTTGAGAGGTACATACCAAACGGGTCATTGCATTCTATAATGGGTCTAATGAGGGATGAGTACAGTGAGACAATGACCTCCTTTTTTCTGGATGAAAAGCCCTTAGTGATGAGGTGTGCCACATAGAAGGATTTCCTGACTGTTGTGGTGATGTGGTTATCGAAGGTGAGACCAATGTCCACCTGTGTCCCTAAGTATCTTATCACACTTTCTGTGTTTAGTGTACTGCCACCTATATGGTAATTCACGGATACATGTTTTTCCCAAAGGGGATAACTATACATTTCTTGGCATTGAGCTTGAGCCCATGGCTCTGGCACCAAGCATCTGTTTCTGTAATGCCCTTTTGTAGAGTATCTACATAATTTAGGGATTCAATAATGGCTCCCAGTTTGCAGTCATCTGCAAACTTTGTTATCCAGAGTCCCTTAGTGTTGGCCTGTACTTCAGAGAAGTAGATGCCAAACAAGAGTGGTCCCAAGACTGAACCCTGAGGTACTCCACTTGTCACTTGTCTGGAGCTGGATTTGGAGTCGGCTACTTTTACAGTGTGGGTTCAGTAAGCCAGTTAGCAACCCATTGGATGATGTAGGGATTAATGCCCAGCTTAGTAAGTTTATCTATGATTCCAGAGTGGGGGATGGTGTCAAAGGCTTTGTCAAGGTCTAGATAGGCTGTGTAGGCTACCTTACCCTTGTCCATGGCTCTGGAGACTGATTTGAAGAAGTCAATCAGGTTCAGGAGTCAAGATCGGCCCTTCATGAACCCAAACTGGGTGGGGTCCAGTGTTTGAAGGTTGCCAATGTCTTTGTTTATAAGTTCCATGATAATACGCTCCATGGCCTTGCAGATAAGGCTTGTCAGACTGATGGGACGGTAGTTTCCGGGATCCAAGGTGGATTCCCCCCTTGTGGAGTGGGATAACTGTAGCTCTGCGCCACTCAGTGGGCATGAAACCTGAGGTGAGGCTCTGATTAAACATGACACTTAGGTGAGGTGCCAGTTCATATTGTAGTTCATGTAGTACACAGCCTGGGATGTCATCTGGTCCCATGGATGCTGTATTCTTAGCTTTGGAGAGTGCATTTTTTACCTGTGTGGCCGTTATTACCGGAATTTGGCAATCTTCCGGTATTGAGATGGGCCATTTAGGGGGTGCGAGGGGTGTGAAGTTGGCACTGAATCGATCTGCCAGGATATTGGCAATATCCTTGGGATCAGTATATTTAATGCCATTCTGTTTTAGCTCAGAGCAGATCTGAGCATTGCCATTTAGATTCTTGACATAGTTATAGAATGCCTTGTGGTTGTCTTTGGAATCGTTGGCAATTTTACTTTCGTAACTAGCTTTGGAGGATTTTATGAGGGATCTCAGTTTCTTACTGAGGCTGGTAAGGAAGTTTTTTGCATCCTGGGATTTTCCTCTTTTTTGCAACAGTTTCTTCCTTTTGTTGTAAAGTTTGTTTATGGCAGGGGACCACCAGATTGGCTTCCTTCTTTTGGATGAGAGCATCTTGGTTCTATTTGGGATGGCATGCTTCATGCACGAGTGGATGTACAGTGCCTTAGTGTAGGATTCAGCAGTTGTACTTTCAGTTCCCATCTGCATGGGTGTCATGAAGTTTGTCACATCTGACTTGAGTAGCATGAAGTTGGCTTTGAAGAAGTTTTTTATGGAGGTTTCCTTACTGGGGGTGGGGGTGGGATGTGGATGTTAAGGGTGATTAGCTTATGGTCAGACCTGACTAACGAGGGGGTGACCATAGGTGTGGAGCATCAATTTCCCATGTTGGTAATGACCAGGTCTAGGATATTGGAGCCCCTGGTGGGACTATGGATTAGTTGATCCAGGGCATTGGAATTTATGAATTCCAAGAACCGTTGGGCAAAGGTGTTGGTACATGAGTAGTTTTCCCAGTTAATGGCAGGGTAGTTAAAATCACCCAGTATTAGGGTGTTTGGGTCTATCTTAATATTTTCCAGTATGTTTAGAAAGGTGTAGTGAGAATCTTGGGGTATGGTGGGGGATCTGTAGCAAGCTACAATTTGGATTGCAGTCTTACCTAGTGTTAGTTGCACCTGGAGAATTTTAGACGCATTGTGTTGGGCAACTAGCCTGGTGGTATGAATATCCTTGGTGAATATTGACACTCCTCCACCTTTAGTGTTTCAAGCCTGCTTTGGTGGCCGAAAAGTGTGGTAAGAGTTGTAGCCTGGTACTGCAGGGGTGCTCTCTGGAGCCTTGAACCAGGTCTCATTTACTGCACAGATATCAATGTTCTCCATTTTTAGGAGTGCCTCGAGAGAGTGCATTTTGAGATTTAGACTTCTAGCATTGAGTAGCATTACCTTATGATTTTGCATGCTTGTACCTGTTATGGTGGTGGTTTTGTCATTTGAACTTTGCCTGAAAAAGACACTATAGGGGTGGCAAGAGCCTTAGCCAGTAGGGGTGACAGGTGCAGACCATCTCTGGCAAAGCATCATGGTCTGTCAATTATGTCGTCCCAGGCAGACAGATACTGGATCCCCTTTGAATGACACCAGAAGCTTAGCCAATTGTTGAAGTCAATCATTTTGTCCTTATATCATGGTATCATTCTGGGCAAAGGCAGGATGCTACTCAGAGCTAGGGTCATACCTGCCTGGCCACATGATCCGAGAGCTCTTCCATGTCTCTTTTCATGTAGTCCAGGGAGGTACGTCTCAAGTCATTCACTCCAACATGGACAATGACAGAGTCATATTTGTACTTGTTGTGGAGTGACTTGAGTGCATGTGTTATGTGGTGGATCCTGGCACCCGACAGGCAGCTGGCTGTAATTTTCTCCTTGTTCAACCTAGTGAGAGGGACATCATTGTGCTGGACTATAGAGTCACCTATGACTAAAGTGTTAGGTACATTGTCTTGCCTTAGGGGCTGTTGCTGGGTGGCACACTGGTGTTGTGAACTATGTGACACTTTGGTTGTGATTGGTGTTTGTTTGCATTTCAGCTTCAGAGGTCCTTGTTGCTTGGGCAGGTTACAGTTAAGGGTCTCTGCATATGTGGATTTAGTGTTGCTATATGTGGGTGTTGGTGGTGTGGGTTTAGAAGGGCTATGTGTTGCTTGAGGTGTAGTGTGGGTGTTAACCTTCTCCTCTTGACTGTCTAGCACAATCTTGGGTGGAGAGAGCTTTGCTCCCATTTTGGCTATGTAAGTGCATCTCTCACAGGTTGTAGTGTTGGGTGGTAGGAGGAGAGGGTTGTCCGTGTACATGAGGCCATTGCTGCATTGCCCCAGTATGCACAGATTCACCAGGTGGACAGGAGAAACCACCGGAAGCTGACCCTTGGACATGCCTGGTTTGGTGCTTCTTTTTTTTTTTTTGTAAAGTACAGGAGCTGTTTTCCCTTACCTTAGCAAGGTACTTTGCAATTATATTAGTGCCTACTATTAATTTCTCCTTATTAACAAGGAGAGTTGAGTGCTTGTATCAGTTTAAGGCTTCCTAGTGCTTTCCAGCAGGTATTAGAGAAAGTGCTGGTCAAAGGGATGCTTAAAGGTAAGATGGAAAAAAAAATGCACACTGCAGTGTGCACTAGAGAAGTTAGATGTGAAAGTAGGTAACTTAAGTTTTACCTGTTTAAAAAGTTAAGGTTTAGTGGAGAGTTACTATTTTTAAAACAGCAAGATGGGTTGAAAGGGGTGGTCACTTTTGTATTCTGGTACTATGGAATACAGTAGGATGGCCAATAAATTTAAATAGTTGAAGGGGAGAGGTTTTTGATTTAGTGATTACTCACACAAGCCAGTGAAAGTAGAGAGGAAATGAGATATATGGTCAGATTAACATAAGAGGCAGCCAGCTAGAAAGACAGTGGTATTTAACAAGACAACTGTAACTGGGTGAGAGGGCGGAGAAAAAAATTCTGCCTGACTCAGAAGAGAGAGAGAGCTGTGGCCTCTTTTGAAGTTTTAATATGCTGTTAAAGCAGAATGCAAGTACAACACAAGGTAAAGAAAAAAACTACAGTATTTAAAATATACAAAATACAAAAATAAAAGCAAACTAACCTTTCCTTCACAGCAAAGTGTAGCAGAGTCTGGATGAGCCTTTCTGGTAAAGCTCTGAAATGTTTTATTTTACCCCTTAAATAGAAGGTTTAGTTCCTAGCTCCACCCCTCAGTTAACAAATGATTAACCTTAAGTGACCTCTTCTATCTTATGAATGAGTCCTTAATTGATCACTTCTAATTTCTGCCTAACTCGGTTCTAATTTCTGCCTGACTCAGAAGAGAGAGAGAGCTGTGGTCTCTTTTGAAGTTGTAATATGCTGTTAAAGCAGAATGCAAGTAAAACACAAGTTAAAGAAAACAAACTACAGTATTTAAAATATACAAAATACAAAAAATAAAAGCAAACTAACATTTCCTTCACAGCAAAGTGTAGCAGAGTCTGGATGAGCCTTTCTGGTAAAGCTCTGAAATGTTTTATTTTACCCCTTAAATAGAAGGCTTAGTTGTAAAGATTATTGCACATTGTTGCCTTTTAAATGTTAGTATCACTCTGTCTATTACAGTTGGGTGCACATTGGATCCTTTCTCATCAGACCTCTGTTGAAAATGAGTCCTGTACCCAGTTGGACTTTCCTGGTAAACATGAGCAATAAATAAAATAAATAAATATAAATAGACTTTCAGGTGTACTTGTAATTCTTGTCTCAGAATGTTGCCCTGTCCTTCATAAGTGTTGATGTTTTGACAAAAACTGTGAGAATAATCATTAAGAACTGCTAGACATTATAGTTAGTCTCACTTATTCATAGGTTCGTAGATTCATAGGATGATACTAGGCTATTGGCCCGGAGACCATTTTATATATCTATATACAGACATATATATATATATATATATATATATATATATATATATATATATATATATATATATATATATTACCCCTAATGAGATCATACCATAATTTGAAGGGAGCAATATGTGAGATAAAGCATTTAGGAGTTATCTTTGAACATTAGTAGCATGGGGGCAGTCCTGGCATACATTTTCTGTTTCCCATCCATAGATCTAACTTGTATTTGAATATGGACAGGGATGAACTTTGTTGTCTGTGGATAGGGAATCTAATCCAGAGCAGCAGTATTCTCTGCTTGATATACCTGTCCCACGAAATATTCTGTTGATGTTGCAGAAGAGGTTTAGCTCCCTATATTGAGTATTTCTGATGCCATTTGACTTGCGTATGTGTGGTAAATCCATCAGTAACAGGTCTGAGGATACCTTGCATGTCAGACACAGGCCACATCTTAATAGTCTCTGGGACACTGTGTATTGTGACAGGGCTTTGAGTCGGTCCATGTAGGACATGTTGTGTAATTCAGGCCCAGCGAGAATGAGCACAGAGGCTGTAAACATCTGTAAATGAGTCTGATGTATCTCATCTGTACAACTGGACTTTAGTCCCACATCTTCAAGTTGTACATTGTTTAACTCTTACTGAGGGACATTAAACACTGCTCTTGCTCTGTCCTTAAAACAGACACCTGAATCTGAAAGGCTTCAGCAGTTTTAAAATAATTCAAATGCATCAACAGGAGTTAAAAATTACTTACCATTACTTATAACACATTGTAGTTTACTAACAGCTTTTTGGGTACCATAAGACTTTTGTGATTTTTAAAATACCCCTTCAAGCCTTCAAGTACATTCACGGTTGCTTCACAGTATTATACCTATTAACTGTATAAAACTGTGATCTCTTGGACAGGTGCTAATAAACATGATCTGAGAAGGTGCTAATAACTGTAATGTGAGAGCATAGTCATTACATAACTGTAATGTGAGAGCCGAAGTCATTACTCAAATGCTGACAAAGGTTTATATTTGCCTGGATATTGTTGGGTGACAATGCTGCTTTTATGCACACTTGTGTGTGTGTATAATGTTATCTTGTGATACTTTCACTGATGTAGTTCTTAAAGTTTTTGTATAACTACTGGTATTTTATTTTCCTTGGGTCTCATCTGAAAATGTACTCAACAGAGCTAGACAATAGAGAAATTCTAAACAAACACATACATGATTAAGAGAGTTTCACCAAGTTACCAGGGTTACTTGTCCTACATTATGGAATTTCAACACGGAATGTGGATCTCTGCAATATGCCAACAATCCCTTGGTGCTGCTATCCCAACTCTCAAATGATGGGAGTTTGTTACTGAAGTTCAGAAAGTTAAATAGCATGGAGACATAAATCAAAAACTAGTTACACAGCCGAAAGCGCTTACCATTCATTTTCATTTTATGTTGGAATAAATTTCAAGTAAGTTATTTCGGTTGTCCGTTATTGCTATTGTGCTTCTGGATTTGTTTCTCTAGCTCGTGGTTCGTTTTTCAAGTTTGGAACAACTAGTATAAGCCAATTCTTACCTCCTCAGCTACAGCAGGCCAAGTGCTGTAGAGTTCTGCATGCAATGTGCCCAACCAGATGTATTTGTACAGAGAACGTCTCTTCATATTAGATCCTCTGAAGCTCATATTCTGAGTTAGACAAGATGCCAGATAAGTGTTGCCATACACAACATGGGAATAGGATAATTGAATTATGAGGAAGGCAACGGACTCTGTTTCCTCTTTAATAAGAATAAGACTGTTTATTTCATTTTTCTTATTATTATCATTACTATTATGGGGATCAGAAATTATGAGAAAACATCATCTTACAAACTGGTACAGAAGGGAGGTTTTTAATATGGAGACAAGGATGCTTAAAAAACTGCTCAATCCCCAAATTTTGCCTTCTGAGTTTTAATTTTATTTTTTTTTTTTTTTTTTTTTTTTTAAGAAGACAGGATGCTACCGTATATTTCACACAGGTGAATTTAACTCATCTGTTAGTACTTAATGACAAGAGACAAATATCACACCAGGGATCTGGTGTTTATACAGACAAGAGCAGCCTCCCTTGTGTGTCTTTGTGTTTGTGTAAGGAGGTAAAGAGACTGTCCACAACTCACCACTGTCTCTCATGTACTTGTTGCAATATTATTTGTTTGCTGTCCGGTGATCCTGTGCTTGGTTGTAAATACTGTATGTTCATGACAGTCTTTCAGGCTCCCATTTTTATAAAAAGACAATATAGATAATGTGGGAAGAAATAGCCAGGGAATTGTTATGGCTAGGCTTGTATAGGCCCTAGGGCTGATAGCCTAGTACCAACCTATGAACCTATGAACCTATATGATATAAATATGATATATAATATGATATAATGCAATATATTATGATATAATACAATATGATATAATACAATAGAATATAATATAGAATATAATATGATATAACACAATATGATATAATACAATTTATGATACAATATAATATATGATATAATATGATATAATACAATATGATATGAGATACAATAATATAACATAATATGATATTATATGATACAATACAATATTAATACACAATCTGATGATATTATACAATATGATATGATATAATATGATATGATAAAGTACAATATGATATTCTGCACTATTGTTCTTCTGAGCTGAAAAGTGATTAACATGGGAAATCCACATAAACCTCAAAATGTAATGACTTCTCAGATCCCTATAACTACTTTCTATATATTTCTTGCCAGAAATTATTCAATATCTGTCATAAAGGCATCATCACCTTTGGAATATTTTTTTTTTCTGTTTCAAATAAAAGAAAACTTTAGTGAAGTGGTTTCAATAAAGCTATTGTAACATCTGTACTACGATGTGGGCTATTTTTTTTTCAGTCACATCGAGATCTAGCTTGCTGATAAAATCCTAAATATAGTAAAAGACATTCACATGGGTGTTGGTATTGCAGCATTTCATGAATACTTTTAAAGCTTACGCTATACAAAATGGGTAACATGCCTGCCTGCCTGCGGTTTAATACAAACTGTGCAATTCTCCTTTGGTATCCATTAATCTGTCATTTATCAGTGAGGGAGTATGTAAATGCATACTTTAAGAAGTCAGAAATAACCGTACTCTCAGGGGAAAGTTACACAGCAAAATAATGTTAAAAAATGGAAGGTAACAGGTTACTACATGTGGCTAGGACAAGACAGACTCTTGTTGCATCAGTCACACTTATGCTGTGACAATACAGCAAAGCAGCAGTCGCATATCCTCCTCATGTCCTCTACATTCATGCCCCGCAGACTGCAAAGACAGCAAGAACCTATACCGACCTGTCAATATCAACATGATGTGAAAAGGACATATTTTATGAAACAACTTTTTTCACATGGTTTTGCTTTATGAAATGTAGTCATTTTTTTTTCAGGTTGCAAGGTAATGTGACTGGAATGGCGTTACTAATGAAGGTCACAGTATTATCCCTAGCTTAGAATAAGGTCACTATGGGGAATGACACATAATATTATTGTGCTCAGTAAAAGATGACTGTGAGGTGGGGGAATATAACTTCATAATGTTAGCCTAGGAAAGGTTGTTATAGGAGGGGTTGGTGGTGGCAACCTGTGCTTGGGAGGGGTCTGTAAGAAGGAAGGGTAATGTAAAATGACTGTTACTGGGTTGGGAGTATTTATCTGCATGTCAGCCAGGGTGGCCCCTACTGCCTGCCTGTAAGGATATTTATCTAGATATTTGTGGGGATTATGAGGGTAGGTAACAAAACACTGACTAATCGGCTGTAGGACTGCATGGGGATGATGAGGTCATAATGATCATACATGTCTACCAACATTTTGACTGCAATGGGTTGGGGACTATTATCAATATGAGCATCCTGGAAAGGGGGTTTCTGGTGGGTACAGGAAATACCATTAACACACACATGCTGAAACAAAACTGGAACACAGATAAGAATAGGATGACAAAATGTCACACGTGTAGAAAATGGTACAGAGATGGGAGTCATAATGATAACCTGTATTTGTGTTGGGTTTGAGCATGGAAAAATTGGTGAATATAATATTTGATATTGTGTGCTATGACCTCCCCAGGCATAGACAGGGCTAGACTGTAATTCTTGGGCTCTTAGATTTGTCCCCAAAAAGGTATGCAGAGCAGTGGTTCGAACCCTGTATCACCAGTGGAAACACTTCTCCTAGAAGAATATTCTCCACCAAGCATACTTGTCTCCATCTCAGCTGAGAAGTTAAACTAGTGCTGAATGCACAAGCATCTGCAGCTACTTCAGTACCACCTAAACATACATTGCGGTAATGCCTGGACCTGGTTTCTCCTTTTTTTTTCTAGTGGAACACTACCCACAGTTCAGGCTGCTGTTTGCCTCACCAGTACTACTCTTGGTCCAGTTAGGGATCCATAACCTGTAAACCAACCTAGCTTTTTTCAAAACAAATAAAACATGTACAATCTTTGTCTGAAGAATCCATATTGTGTGCTGCTGCTCTCAGTTTTCCCAGGGGTAGTCTCCATACCTTCTTGTGGAACAGAGTATACAATAACTTGCTCCATCTGGGGACGTTCATAAAAGAAACAATTCTATTTATCTTGCCTGGCTTAGATCTCACTTTGTCGTTCAGTTTTATTTTCAGGACATATCGTTCTAAACTCACCACCTCAACCCTTAAAACATAAGGCACCTTCAACTTATGTTATCTTGTACCAACATATTTCACTTCTCCTTTTCACATGGACTTTGATGTTTATCTACTGCTCTTACTATGACTTAATCTGTTATGTATTGTGTTTGGGAATAAATATATTTCTGTGCATCCCTACAATGCTGATTTTGGAATTTGTAACCATGTTGTTTTTACTTCTGTGTTAACAAAGAAAAAGCAACTTGTACTTCAACTGCAATCTTGTAAGTACTCTTTTAAGTACTTTGCTGAATGGTAAGGGTGGATTATTAGGGAAAGAGGTTGTTTCATTTGAAGTTCTAGAAAGGATGAAAACCCCAGATTTGCAATGACTCTGACTGCAAAGTTATCCTACAAAACCAAAGATCTGGATAAAGTACTCTGTGTTACAGACATATTGCTATAAAGAACAAAGACTAGGAAACAGTTTCAGTTTTAACAATTATACACCCTTTGCCGAGATGGTACATAGGTTTGTTTATCTCTCAAAGCAATCTGGCTATTCCCAAACAAAACAGAAAAGTGTAATGTACTGCCATGTCTGTATTGTGGTTAAAGGAGAGAAACAACTCCTATACATAAGTACATTGCTTATTTATTTATGTGTTTGTTTACTTATCGACTTATTTATTTAGTTTTGTTTGCGCTTTTTCATTTCTCTCATAACTAGCTTTTCTCCCCCCCTCACCACCTACAGGGCCTATTACCATTCTAGGGGATTGTGTAAGTCCAATTATTACTGATACGTTGGTTAACAAGGCTCTATCTAAAGCTAAAATCACTGCCTCCATGGGACCAGATGGTGTCCCAGGCTGTGTCATACGCAAGCTCCAAAAGGAATTAACCCCGCATCTTAATACCCTGTTCAGTCTCAGCCTCTCCACAGGATATGTGCCCATAGAATGGCGCACGGCAATGGTGGTCCCGCTACACAAGGGTGGGGCCACAACTGACCCTGGGAACTACCGACCAATAAGCCTGACCAGTCTGATCTGTAAGGCTATGGAGCGAATCATTATGGAACTCATAAATGGAGAGATTGGGAACCTCCAGTTGCTGGACCCCAGACAGTTCGGCTTCGTCAAGGGCAGATCATGCCTCCTGAACCTGGTGGATTTCTTTGAGACAGTTACTCAGGCTATAGATAAGGGAAAGGAGGTACACATGGCTTACCTTGACCTTGCTAAAGCATTTGACACCATTCCCCATTCAGGTATTATTGATAAGCTCACCAGCCTGGGCATAAACCCTTACGTCACAAGATGGATCACAAACTGCCTCTCAGACAGATCCCATAAGGTAAGAGTAGAGGGATCTATGTCCAAATCCAGACCAGTAACGAGTGGTGGGCCTCAGGGCTCTGTCTTGGGGCCCCTCCTGTTTGGCATATACTTCTAAGAAATACAGGCAAGCACGGAAGGGCTGTGGCTGACTAAATTTGCGGACGACTGCAAACTGGGTGCTATAACAGAGTCTCCGGCCAACATGGAGATCCTCCAGAAGGGCCTACATGAGACTGATGCATGGTGTCAAAGCCATGGTCTTAAGATAAATGCAAAAAAATGCATAGTAATCCCCTTTGGAAAAAACAGAATACCCGCAAATTACAACATAGGAGGTAATCCCCTGAAATCTGAAGAAGAAATAAGGGATCTAGGGACCCAAGTAGATAGTCAGCTTTCCTTTGATAACCATGTTGCCAAAGTGCCAACCAGAGCAGTCAATAAATCCTTTATTGGAAAGCCACAACACTTAAAAACAAGCGCTTTCGCTCGGTGCAGTACCGAGCTTTTTCAAGTTCATTAAAAGTGCAAAATATTCAAGTGTTATATACAAAACCTATATCACATGGTATGCATAATTAATTAATTAAATCATTAAATCATTAAGTTATGAAATGAATATTCGTGAATTAAACACCAAAGCATAAAGTTTAAATACTAATTCCTGTATAACATGAATAAAAAGAGTAAAATGCAATAAATATGAAACCAAAATAAACATTCAATAAATACATGAATGTGTATATACCATAAGTTGTAAACCACATATTTAATTAAAAATGCGTGTATTCAACCACAATTAAAATGTGATGAAAAATTCATCCCACAACTTAAACAATCTCTTGCTGTTCAAAAACTAGATAAAACACCATTACAATTTTAGTTTAAGTTGTTGTTAAAAATAATGAATATTAAGAATTAAATTGTGGCTTAAGCCAAAGCTTAAACAAAAAATATATATAAAAAACTTGTAAATATGTATATATGTAAATGAAAATGAATAAATTAAAGTAGAAAATATGTTTAATAACAAATGCGTGCAGTAATATGTTACACAGAGGTAAACGGTAGACTCATCATGTAAAGTGTAACTAAATGGAGCTAAAATGGACCGGGGTGAATTAAAGGCTATAGGCGGGCAGTCCTTAGCTTCAGGACGCTACTGATGTTTATACTATCATTGAGCCCTGGTGGTTTACCTGCATCCAGCCTTAATTGCCACAAAAGTTCTCGATATTCAAGTGTAGTCTCCCAATCACCACCTCTAGCCTCAGGCAGAACTTGTTCTAGCACAATGAACTTCAAGCTCATATTAGGACAGGAGACTGTATGTTTGAAAAAGGAATTAGTTTCTTTTTGTTTAGAGATGTCATATAGATGTTCATAAATGCGCCTTCCAAGGGGTCTTTCTGTCTTTCCAACATAGAAACTTGTACATACTGTACATACCCCTAAATAGACTACCCCTTTTGTTGTACAGTTGGAATAACAACTAGATTTGAAAAGAAATTTCCTAGATGGAATGTATAACTTACAATCATTAAATATAGCATCACATTGTTTACAGGCGCCACATTTAAAGGTGCCTAGTTTACGTTTGTTTGTTATAAAATTCAAACTGTCTTTCTTCTCAAATAGTTGTTTAAGATTAATGTCCCTTTTCCTGACAAAACTAGGTTGTGCCTGTACTAGCTCATTAAGTTCATCGTGCAACGTAAGTATTGGCCAGTGCTTCCAAATAACATTCTCGATCTCAGGAGAATTGAGTGAATAAGTGTAAATGAAACTATTATGCTGCTTTAGACTACTATCTGTTAAATGAACTGGGCTTTGAGAGAGTCCAGTGCCTAATAGCGGGGGGTATTTGATATCTCTGTTAGTAGTAATCTCCTCAGCCAAACTTGTTAATAAAGATTCAGGGTATCCCCTTTCCAAAAATAGTTTCTTCATAAATTCTATCTCATTAATAAAATCATCACTGTCACTACACATTCTGGCAGCACGAATAAATTGTCCCTTCACAATCCCTTTCTTTTGATGAAAAGGATGCCCACTTTGAAAATGCAGGTAGGAGTTGGAAAAACTTGGTTTTCTAAAAAGTTTAGAAGAAAACACCTTTTTAGAATAGAATCATCTTTATATAAGGAGACATCCAAATAGTGCAGCTCTCTTTCACTAATATTACAGGTGAAAGATAAAAAAGTGGTGGTAGAATTGAGGTAATTAAAGAATTCATGAAACTGGTCTAACGGTCTGTTCCATAAAATACATATATCATCCAAATATCTTTTATAATGGGCGATAAAATGTATCCAGTCCGTAGCAAAAATGTATTTCTGTTCCCATTTGTGTAGTACTAAGTTAGCGTAAAAGGAAGCACAAGGGGCACCCATAGCTACCCCTTTTCTTTGCTTGAAGAACTCACCGTTAAAATAAATAAAATTTTTCTGTGAAACTATTTCCATAAATTCTGTAACCAAATTAGTTACTTTGTTGCCTAAATGTGTTTCTGTAGCTAATACTTCGTTAAACCATTCCAAGCCTAAACTGTGAGGAATGCTTGGAAATAGTTCGACTACATCTATCGTAACCATGTACAAGTCCACCTTGTATAATGAAGGCTGAATTCCTTTAAGAAAATCCCATGAGTCTTTACAAATGTGACTTAAAGTTGAGACAAAATTCTTAGTAACATGGTCAATAAATTTAGCAAGTGGTTCTGTTATACTGCCAGCTCCAGATACAATAGGTCTGAATTTTAATGGATTCAGTCCCTTGTGTGTTTTTGGGATTCCGAAAATGGCAGGTATTCTAGGTCTACTGACAGGTAAATAGTTGAATAATTTTTCGTTTATTGCTCCTTGTAGTAAATGATCAATAAGTGTAAAATTGATTTTGGATGCTGCCAGATTGACTTCGTTCCTGGAGACTGTCTCATATTGTTCAACATCCTGTAACATGACATGTAAATATGAGTCATAGTCAGAACTATACATTAGAACCACACCCCCTCCTTTATCGGGTTTCATAACTCTTATGTTTTGACCTTTAAAAGTATTGACTAGTTCCATTTCTTCTTTATTCAAATTGGCAGGTGGAGGAAATGTGTTGTGAGAATGCAAAACCTAAGATCTTTTTCTATTAATTCTTCAAACACCTTAATAGAAGGGTGCATGGGAGGGTTAAAAGTACTACTTCTACCCAGTTCATTCTTAATATTTGTCTGTCCTTTAAAATACAATGGTAAATTTAACTTTCTTGTGAACAATTTCACATCTATAAGTGCATGGGTTAAATTGAATGGACGTAAAGGAATAAACTGAAAGCCTCGAGTAAATAAATCAAAGGAGAATTTGTTCACCTCTGTGTCTGTGTAATTATAAATGATAAAATTATCTTTTTTAAAAACAGCATATTCATCTGTACTTTCAATGCAAAGATCATCTGATGACCTACTATCTACAATAGTAAAATGTGTGTCTAGTTGTGTCTGCTGTTCCAACCTTGTTGATGAAATCTCTGCCCCCTTCCCCCTACTCTGTCTGGGGGTTGGTGAAAATCCTGGGTGGAATTCTTTCTTCCCTTCTCCGCTAGCCTCTCGCTTCTGCATAATGGTTGTGCATAGGAATCTTGGTAGTTGTTGTCTCTAACACCTTGATTATCACCCGTGTCAAAATTTGTGTAATCTCTACGTGTCTTACCAGGTTTGGGGTAGGCCAAACCTTCCCTATATTCTACTAAATCTCTTTCGAGTTTACGAATTTTACGCTCTACAATTTTTACACAGAACAAGTCTACTTCTTTAAACACACTGTCATAATTCTTTTTCACAGAAAGGAAGTTACTATCATTAACTAAAGAGTTGTTCAACAAGTTCAATTCCTTTAAAAGAGTATCAGCCTTCGCCTCATACTCGGTAATCATAACATTAAGCATTTCCAGACCAGCCTTATCAAATATTGTGCATAACTTGTCATAATAAATAGTTCCCTGTTGTACATTATTGGGGAACTTATAAAAGCGCAAACCCTTCGGTATACGCTTAACTGCTACACATTCTTTGAGATAATTTATCTCCAGCTGGTTACTTTTATATGCATATAACTTGTCCTTTAACATGTTAAAATCACTTTCCGTGTTCTTATTCTGATTAGAAATAACAGTACCTTTTTTAAACAAAAACTGCCGTTCAGTCCAGGCATTGAAATTAAAATTGTGGGACTGTTCATCTGTTGAGTCCATTAAATCCATTTGCAATCTCGGTGTGTTAATTCCTTGTTCGACATCAAATGCCATTGACTGTGAGTGAACCGAACGCTCTTGCAATGGCACAGGAGATCTTCCTGTAGCCGTGTTAGGAGCATGTTTCTTTCTCTGATCTAAACTTATTTGCTGGTTGCCTGGCAACATAGATGATGCATTGCTCTGCATAGCGTTGAGCATACTGGTGAGCTGGGAAATAGTAGTCCAAACCTTGTTGAATTCTGCACGGGTGATCGGACTGTCATCACCCTGGTTCCTCACCACTTGAGGAGTGTCCGCAAAGTCAGTTGGAGCGAGTCCTTCAGCCATGTCAAGCAAAACCAAAGAAACAAAATGTGAGCAGAACCAGAAGAGTAAACTTCACGACCCAAGGACAAAATGCCAACCAGAGCAGTCAATAAATCCTTTATTGGAAAGCCACAACATTTAAAAACAAGCGCTTTCGCTCGGTGTAGTACCAAGCTTTTTCAAGTTCATTAAAAGTGCAAAATATTCAAGTGTTATATACAAAACCTATATCACATGGTATGCATAATTAATTAATTAAATCATTAAATCATTATTTTTGCTATGGACTGGATACATTTTATCGCCCATTATAAAAGATATTTGGACGATATATGTATTTTATGGAACGGACCGTTAGACCAGTTTCATGAATTCTTTACCTCAATTCTACCACCACTTTTTTATCTTTCACCTGTAATATTAGTGAAAGAGAGCTGCACTACTTGGATGTCTCCTTATATAAAGATGATTCTAAAAAGGTGTTTTCTTCTAAACTTTTTAGAAAACCAAGTTTTTCCAACTCCTACCTGCATTTTCAAAGTGGGCATCCTTTTCATCAAAAGAAAGGGATTGTGAAGGGACAATTTATTCGTGCTGCCAGAATGTGTAGTGACAGTAATGATTTTATTAATGAGATAGAATTTATGAAGAAACAATTTTTGGAAAGGGGATACCCTGAATCTTTATTAACAAGTTTGGCTGAGGAGATTATTACTAACAGAGATATCAAATACCCCCCGCTATTAGGCACTGGACTCTCTCAAAGCCCAGTTCATTTAATAGATAGTAGTCTAAAGCAGCATAATAGTTTCATTTACACTTATTCACTCAATTCTCCTGAGATCGAGAATGTTATTTGGAAGCACTGGCCAATACTTACGTTGCACGATGAACTTAATGAGCTAGTATAGGCACAACCTAGTTTTGTCAAGAAAAGGGACATTAATCTTAAACAACTATTTGAGAAGAAAGACAGTTTGAATTTTATAACAAACAAACGTAAACTAGGCACCTTTAAATGTGGCGCCTGTAAACAATGTGATGCTATATTTAATGATTGTAAGTTATACATTCCATCTAGGAAATTTCTTTTCAAATCTAGTTGTTATTCCAACTGTACAACAAAAGGGGTAGTCTATTTAGGGGTATGTACAGTATGTACAAGTTTCTATGTTGGAAAGACAGAAAGACCCCTTAGAAGGCGCATTTATGAACATCTATATGACATCTCTAAACAAAAAGAAACTAATGCCTTTTTCAAACATACAATCTCCTGTCCTAATATGAGCTTGAAGTTCATTGTGCTAGAACAAGTTCTGCCTGAGGCTAGAGGTGGTGACTGGGAGACTACACTTGAATATCGAGAACTTTTGTGGCAATTAAGGCTGGATGCAGGTAAACCACCAGGGCTCAATGATAGTATAAACATCAGTAGCGTCCTGAAGCTAAGGACTGCCCGCCTATAGCCTTTAATTCACCCTGGTCCATTTTAGCTCCATTTAGTTACACTTTATATGATGAGTCTACCGTTTACCTCTGTGTAACATATTACTGCACGCATTTGTTATTAAACATATTTTCTACTTTAATTTATTCATTTTCATTTACATATATACATATTTACATGTTTTTTATATATATTTTTTGTTTAAGCATTGGCTTAAGCCACAATTTAATTCTTAATATTCATTATTTTTAACAGCAACTTAAACTAAAATTGTAATGGTGTTTTATCTAGTTTTTTAACAGCAAGAGATTGTTTAAGTTGTTGGATGAATTTTTCATCACATTTTAATTGTGGTTGAATACACGCATTTTTAATTAAATATGTGTTTTACAACTTATGGTATATACACATTCATGTATTTATAGAATGTTTATTTTGGATTCATATTTATTGCATTTTACTCTTTTTATTCGTGATATACAGGAATTAGTATTTAAACTTTATGCTTTGGTGTTTAATTCACGAATATTCATTTAATAACTTAATGATTTAATTGATTAATTATGCATACCATGTGATATAGGTTTTGTATATAACACTTGAATATTTTGCACTTTTAATGAACTTGAAAAAGCTCGGTACTGCACCGAGCAAAAGCGCTTGTTTTTAAGTGTTGTGGCTTTCCAATAAAGGATTTATTGACTGCTCTGGTTGGCGTTTTGTCCTTGGGTCGTGAAGTTTACTCTTCTGGTTCTGTTCACATTTCGTTTCTTTGATGTTGCCAAAGTGGTTAGAAAATCCTTCTATGTGACCCATCTGATCACAAAAGGGTTTGCATCAAGATCTAAGGATGTAATGGTGCCCCTCTACTCTTCCCTCATCAGACCCATTATTGAGTACAATGCACTAACTGGAATGTACCTGGCTAGACATCTCCAGCAGCTGGAGAGACCACAAAGGTACCTAACCAAGAGGATTACTGGCCTCAAACAGTTGCCCTATGCAGCACAATTGAAAAAGCTAAGACTGTTCTCTGTTGCATACCGCTTTCTCAGAGGCGATCTCTGTCTAACGTACAGAGCCATGTCCAACCCAGAATTGTTGAACATGCTCCATCTTAGCAAAATCAAATCTACTCGAGCTGTACGCTCTAGGGATATAAACCTCAACACAACAATGAATAGAACATGCTGGAGGGATAGATTCCCGTCGCAGAGACTTCCCTTACTATGGAACAGGGTCCCGATCTACATAAGACAGAGCCCCTCACTATCACTCTTCAAGAGGAACCTTGATGACTGGATGGGTAACAGAAAATTCACACCGGGGATCACACCAACAGCACTACTTGATAGGGGCCAAGGGTACTAGCTGCTAGTACAAGGGTCTAGGGAACTACTAAAGGGGTGGTGAATACCGCACAACGTGGCTGGGCTAATATATGCCTTCGGGCAGATGGCCCAGTACCAACCTATGAACCTATAAGATGACTCAAGCCAAAAAACCTCTTAATGTACCGTATAATCCTTACTTAGAAAACCTATTCAGTGAAACTAGCATGTTCTGCTGATGTCATTTGCTTTTCCTTTAATAGTAACAAAATGAAAATTATAAAAAAATGCAAAGCCTTCATCTGCAGTTATTTACCATATTGTATAAAAAAATGACTTTATACAATTTTAAAAGGCATGGGCACCCTAAATTAAATGATAAAAGAGGGGTAATCCTTTAGATTTGGGATGTATTAAAAGTGAACTTTCTATCTGTTAATACAGTGCACACAGGATTACATTTTAATGCAACTATTTAAAGTTGTGTCTTTCGGCTTTTTCCCGGTTAGGGGTCGCCACAGCAGTAAAACAGTACAGTGACCCTCATAAATCCCCCCAAAAATCTGATTTTTCTTAACCAAAAATGACTCGGCATACCCAATACAATCAAAAATTAAGTTAAAACAACTGCTGTGGATGTTGAAGGCATCATTTAATATCAGTTAGAAAAACAGTGTAGTTTTCTGAATCAGTCATTTTATTCTGTGCAGTTGTTCATTTTTCCATACCACAATCATCTAACTTACATTTACACTTTCCATACAGAATGGCTTTTAAACCATGCATTCATCAGATCAATAAATCAAATGTATTTTTTGTAAAATCTAACTGACACAGACAATTCTGTAACTTATATAGCTTTTTAACCATTAAAACTGAGGGAAGGAGCAAATAATACTTCACCCAGATCCATTGTTTACAGCAAACGAGGTATATAAGTTGCCAGTACATGTGAAATAGAAAGAAAATACTTTGCCAGATGAAATATTAAAACTATTGCAGAAAAGAGAGGTTGCAGGTAACTGACAACAACAACAAATATACACAGTCCTGAATGTATACAGCATTTCAAAATCGGTGCACGCACAACTGTTTTCTTCTTGCACAATATGCTTTACCTTTGCTTTTTTATATACAAATTGGAATTATACCTGTCAAAACAACTTCCTGCTTTAAAAAGACTGTTTATAAACCTGCAGCTCATTGTAATGTAAAGTTTATGTTGGTGTGTTAACAGATCTTAATTTTCTAAGACAGCTTCTATTCATATTTATTTATTCTTTGCTGACTAGTTTAGTACCACTAGGGTTACAGCCTCTTTTCAAGGAAGACTCAAAGTGGTATTCATACTGACTAGGATAAATTCATTTTCACATATTATGCAATAATGTCATAAGTAACTGAAGTCAGTAACAAAATGTGGGCTTCTCACTGCAGACAATAATTGTTTCAAGTTTTCTTTTGCATTATAGTTCCAGAAATAATAAAAAAGTAAAAACAATGTTAAAAGGTTTTGCTCTGCATATATACCACTGCTTGTTGCTGCAAGGACATATTCAAGTTTTTGTACTGTAGTCCATTTTCCAGAATGTAGCTCAGTTTCTCTACAGGTACTGTCGACTCCCTAAAGTAGACAGTACATGTTTCTGGACAGTGTACTTTTTTTCATGCTGGAAAAAGTTTTTAAAAAAAAGTAATCGGAAATCCCACTTAGCCAGTCTGGAGTTCTGTAAACAAATGAATATCTTGCATACCTCTTTGCAAAATAAATAAATAAATAATAAATTACTAAAAATGCACAATGTGGTGTACATGGAGTATGTCTGGCTATAGGTCAGTGTAGCTGCATTTCATGAATCAAATGAATGCAGACTATCACAGCAAAAACTGCTTTGCTATAAGAAATGCAATGTATTCAAAATGTCAGCTTACAAACATATGAATGATGGAAAGTAGCTGCAAGGACAGGTACACAAATGTCTTCTCTGACAGTATTGCCAACTTCATGGTATGCAGGTCAAACAGAGTAAACAAAGACATTACAGTGACAATTACAGACTGCCAGATAAACAGGCATCATCTGCCTTCAAACTCAGAGCAGCTATGAAACAAATATGGCTCATTACATCCAAGGTAAGGTACAAGGAATGCCAAAAGCGACATATTTTACTCTTGCATTGTCAGACTGTGTCTGTGTGTGCGTGTGTTTGCTGTGATCAAAGCAGTAGCTAAAGAACAAAATATGATATGCAGCTATCCCACGAGCAGGAATGTCATTACTCATGACAAGAGTTAAGCTATATTCAAGAAAAGAAAGTGTATGTACTTAAGCAACACAACTTTGCCAACTTTATTTAGGTAAAAGATTACAGCACAACACAGTACAGTCTACTGATAAAATGAAAAATACTGCAATTTCTACATTCTTGTTTTTTTAAACTCTGGTAATCTAGAAAGCAGCTACCTGTAATAAATCAATAAATCACTTAGGCTGTGCCCTAGTAAAAGGGAAGCAGGAGATGCAACAGTTCCGCAGACTTAGACATACAAAACAATATCCTTACAGCGCACACATGCACACGTGCATAAACACACACACACACACACACACACACACACACACACACACACACACACACACACACACACACACACACACACACACACACACACACACACACACACACACACACACAAAACACACACACACACACACACACACACACACACACACACACACACACACACACACACACACACACACACACACACACACACACACACACACACACACACACACACACACACACACACACACACACACACACACACACACACACACACACACACACACACACACACACACACACACACACACACACACACAAAGCACTATCCTTGACACAGCAGCAAGCAGAAGAAGACTATGTGGGCTTGATTCTACAAAGGTAGTCTGAAAGATAAGGTAATAACAAAAATGAATTGTGTAAATATAGGGCTCAAGGATTGCTGGGGTATAGAAATGGAGATACAGAGCAGACTGCAAGTCACCAAGAAGAAAACAGAAAGTGTGTGTTTGAGCGGATGTTCATACTCAGGATGATTAAAGTACTGGAACCGAATAATCCATGTCTACCAGCACATGAGTTAAGAGATGACAGAAGTGTATAGGTGACCTCTAATGGCATTGTACAGTCCCTCTTACATACCACTTATGCTACTGTCATTTAAAGTGGGCAGACTGACAGACTTGTGCAGTGTGGAAAATGTCTACTAATGGCAGACTACTTCCAACCCACACGGGCATATATAAGGCATGCCTGTTACTATTAATTATAACCTACAGCCACTTACAGACATCTTAGCTATTTCTGAAACCTGGCTAAAGCCACACATGAAAGATTCCGAGATAATGTCACCTTACTACTCAATCATCAGATCAGACAGAACCCATAAAAAAGGTGGTGGAGTAGCTCTACTCTACTCATCCTCCCTAAACTTAACACCCTATGATAAAGCTATTCTCCAGTTCCAAAATGCAGAACTAATACTGGCTCACCTCCAGCTAAACAAACATAAATATATCTGCATTGCCTCACTGTACATTCCCCCAGGAGACAATATCCCAATACTAGAAGAAATCCTCTCTTGGCTTTCAGCCAACATCAACAATGAAACCATAATCATGGGAGATACCAATATTAACTGGTCCTCCATTCAATCCCCCTCACACTCCCTTAACATCAACCTATACACCTACTCCCAACTCATTAATACCATAACTAGACCAAGCAAAGACTTCTCCAATGGCAACATCCTAGACTGTATTCTAGTCTCCCACACCCACTACTACCCAGATAATGGAACAATACCTGACTCCCTCAGCGACCACCTCCCCATTTACGCAAGACGTCTCCCTTCTCCCTTACAAGTCACCCATAATTACATCACTACCCGATGCCATAGGAGATTCAACCCTGAAGCTTTCTCAGCTGCACTAAATTCACTGAACTGGTACCCCTTAAAGACTCTTCCCCTTGAAAATGCTATCACTCACTTTAATACCACCTTCCTCAACCTTCTAGATACTCATGCCCCATTAAAAACCAAAAGAATAAAAAGGCAATCCACACCCTGGTTAAGTATAGACACCCTAACCACCATGCGACTTAGAGACAAAGCCTGGACACAATATAAAAAGAACAAAACTACTTCTTCCCTCAACGAATACAAAACCCTTCGTAACTCAGTTAAAAAACTTATCTGTGCAGACCATCGTAACTACTTCACCCGACTTCAAAGCAATTTCAAAACCAACCCTCAGAAGTTTTGGAAAGGCATAACTACCCTTTTAAAACCCAGGAACACAGGAAACCCAATCCCTTGCCCAAATACTGATGATACTGATCTTGCAATCCAAATTAACTCTTTCTTCATAGGCTCTATTTCCAAACTCACCAGCTCTTTTTCAAACAACAATACTGCTCCAACCTGCATTTCCTCTCAGGTATCTTCACCTACAACTTCTCCCACTCCTCCTCAAGCTCTTTTATCTCTAACTTCTCCCACATCACCTCATACTTCTCCTCCCCCACCTTCCCCCACTCATTCCACAACTCCACCTTTCCTCATCAAACCTATTCCTACATCCACCATAAAAAAACTCCTGCAGAAACTAAAACCATGCACCAATGCCCCTGATAACATTCCCTCATACTACCTTAGTATAGCTGCTGAAGCCATTGCCCTCCCTGTCAGTATCCTAATTAACCGCTCAATCCAAGAAAATTTTGTTGTTCTAATCTGGAAAAAAGCCTACATCATTCCCCTGCACAAAGGTGGAACCAATACTAATATTTCCAACTTCCATCCTATCGCCATCCTTTCTCCCATTTCAAAACTCCTGGAGAAATGTATCCATCTTCAACTCCTTCCACATCTTCTGGATAACAATCTACTAACTCCTACACAGCATGGATTCAGACCCCATCATAGTACTATGACTGCCCTCCTATCCTTCCTTGAAACTGTGAACAAAGCTAAGGACTCTGGCCTCATTGTATCTACCATCCTCCTTGATCTCTCTAAAGCTTTCGATACTATCTCTCATAACCTCCTTCTTACTAAGCTTTCTAACCTAAACCTTTCCCCTCTTCCCTCTGTTGGTTTACTAGCTATCTCTCCAATCGGCAACAAGCTGTCAAGTGGAAAAAAGCCACCTCCTCCTTCCTTGACACACCCACAGGTGTTCCACAAGGCTCTATTCTGGGCCCCCTCCTCTTCAATATTTTCATTAATGACTTTTTCCGCTCTAACCCCCTTGAAAATATTATTCAATATGCTGATGACTCCACTATCATCTGTGCTGCCCCATCCATCCCAACTCTCTTAAAACTAACTCAAGATGCCTTCTCCACCACAGAACAATGGATGAAAGAGAACCACCTTGCACTCAATGCTGCTAAAACCAAGCTTATGATATTCTCCCCGTCCAAAACTAATAACTTTGACAGAAATTTATTCTCCATCACCAGCCAGAACAATACATGTCTCGAGCTGGTATCTGAAGCCAAACTACTCGGGATTCAAATTGATGACAAGCTGAAATTCAATTCCCATCTACTCCTAAATATAAAAAAAAAACATCAAAAACTAGGCATGCTCTACCGCCACCATCGGTTCCTCACCTCTACTACCAAAATTACCCACGCTACCACATTTCTCCTTCCCTCCCTTCTCTATGGCCCTCTTCTAACAAACCTACAATCTTCTCTGAAATCCAAACTATCATCTTGCTACAATAAAATAGCCAGATTTGCAACCAGCAGCAAATCATCTACCCATCACTGTGAACCTCTCCAAAAACTCAACTGGCTAGAGCTACCCCACTACCTTTCCTACACTCAACTCACCTATGCACATAAACTCATCTTCCAGCCAGCACTCTGTCCCTCTCTTTCAACTACCTTTAAAATGCATCAAACACAAAGACTTCTAAGATCTAACAATCAAAACCTCATAGAGGTCTATAGACCCATACACGCTCCAGGACAACACCTCCTGTCCTTCTCACTAGCACGCTAATGGAACTCCCTTCCCCCATCCATCCGTACAATTGCTAGGCTCCCACACTTTAAAAAATGACTACATTCTCATCTAACATCCTCATGGGAATGCTCCTGCTCACATCCTTCATAACCTACCCTACTTCCACCACTACTCCTCTTTCTTTTTCCATTCCCAGCTAGCAAATTCATGCTTGCTTCCACCATTCAACTCCTCACTTGTACCAAGTAAAAAAAAAAAAAAACATAATACTATTTCTTTTTATATTTCGCCTCTATTACTTGTTTTGTTTGATATTTATGTTTTCTCTATATAACCTATATATTGAAATTAATCTTTGTATTTTATGTATTGTGTAACATAATCTTTGTATAATCTGTATGTGGAGCTTTTCTCCCCAGGACTCCATTGAAAACGTGTTTTTTGGGCCCAGTGGACTATCCTGGTTAAACAACAGCAAATAAATAAATAAATAAATAAATTATATAAGGCACACCTGTTAGTACTGCTCATAGCCCATAGCTGGTTATATAAGGCACACCTGTTACTACTGAATAGGTGATTATACAATGCACACTTGCTACTACTGCTTTCAGCCCATAGGTGGTTATATACAGCAGACCTGTTACTACTGCTTTCAACCAATTGGTGGTTATATAAGCCTGGCGTGTTACTACTACTTTCAACCCTTATGTGATTATATAAGGCATACCTGTTAATATTACTTTCAACTCATAGGTTGTTATATAAGGCAGACCTGCTATTACTGCTCTCAGCCCATAGGTGGTCATATAAGGCAGATCTGTTACTACTGCTTTCAGCCCATATGTGGTTATATAATGCACACCTGCTACTACTGCTTTCAGCCCATAGGTGGTTATACAAGGCAGACTTGTTACTACTGCTATCAGCCCATAGGTGGTTAGATAATGCACACCTGTTACTACTGCTTTCAGCCCATAGGTGGTTATATAATGCACACCTGTTACTACTGCTCTCAGTCCATAGGTGGTAATATAATGCATACCTGTTACTACTGCTTTCAGCCCATTGATAGTTATATAAGGCTGGCCTGTTACTACTACTTTGAACCCCTATGTGGTTATATATGGCATGCCTGTTAATATTACTTTCAACTCGTACATGGTTCTATAAGGTGGACCTGTTACTACTGCTTTCAGCCCACTGGTGGTTATATAAGGCAGGCCTGTTACTACTACTACTTCTAACCTGTAGGCGGTACTACTTCTAACCCGTAGGTGGTTATGTAATGCCCCCCTGTTACCGCTACTACTACTCTAACCTGTAGGCAGTTATGTAATGCCCCCCTGTCACTACAACTACTTCTAACTCGTAGACGGTTATGTAATGCCCCCCTGTTACTACTACTACTTATAACCTGTAGGTGGTTATGTAATGACCCCCTGTTACTACTACTACTTATAACCTGTAGGGGGTTATGTAATGCCCCCCTGTTACTACTACTACTTATAACCTGTAGGCGGTTATGTAATGCCCCCCTGTTACTACTACTACTTATAACCTGTAGGTGGTTATGTAATGACCCCCCTGTTACTACTACTACTTATAACCTGTAGGTGGTTATGTAATGCCCCCCTGTTACTACTACTACTTATAACCTGTAGGCGGTTATGTAATGCCCCCCTGTTACTACTACTACTTATAACCTGTAGGCGGTTATGTAATGTCCCCCTGTTACTACTACTACTTATAACCTGTAGGTGGTTATGTAATGGCTCCCCTGTTACTACTACTACTTATAACCTGTAGGTGGTTATGTAATGCCCCCCTGTTACTACTACTACTTATAACCTGTAGGCGGTTATGTAATGCCCCCCTGTTACTACTACTACTTATAACCTGTAGGCGGTTATGTAATGCCCCCCTGTTACTACTACTACTTATAACCTGTAGGCGGTTATGTAATGTCCCCCTGTTACTACTACTACTTATAACCTGTAGGTGGTTATGTAATGCCCCCCCTGTTACTACTACTACTTATAACCTGTAGGTGGTTATGTAATGCCCCCCTGTTACTACTACTACTTACAACCTGTAGGTGGTTATGTAATGCCCCCCTGTTACTACTACTACTTATAACCTGTAGGTGGTTATGTAATGCCCCCCTGTTACTATTACTACTTATAACCTGTAGGTGGTTATGTAATGCCCCCCTGTTACTACTACTACTTATAACCTGTAGGTGGTTATGTAATGCCCCCCTGTTACTACTACTACTTATAACCTGTAGGTGGTTATGTAATGCCCCCCCTGTTACTACTACTACTTCTAACCTGTAGGGGGTTATGTAATGACCCCCCTGTTACTACTACTACTTATAACCTGTAGGTGGTTATGTAATGCCCCCCTGTTACTACTACTACTTATAACCTGTAGGTGGTTATGTAATGCCCCCCTGTTACTACTACTACTTATAACCTGTAGGTGGTTATGTAATGGCTCCCCTGTTACTACTACTACTTATAACCTGTAGGTGGTTATGTAATGACCCCCCTGTTACTACTACTACTTATAACCTGTAGGCGGTTATGTAATGCCCCCCTGTTACTACTACTACTTATAACCTGTAGGTGGTTATGTAATGACCCCCCTGTTACTACTACTACTTATAACCTGTAGGTGGTTATGTAATGTCCCCCTGTTACTACTACTACTTATAACCTGTAGGCGGTTATGTAATGGCTCCCCTGTTACTACTACTACTTATAACCTGTAGGTGGTTATGTAATGCCCCCCTGTTACTACTACTACTTATAACCTGTAGGTGGTTATGTAATGCCCCCCTGTTACTACTACTACTTATAACCTGTAGGTGGTTATGTAATGCCCCCCCTGTTACTACTACTACTTCTAACCTGTAGGGGGTTATGTAATGGCTCCCCTGTTACTACTACTACTTATAACCTGTAGGTGATTATGTAATGCCCCCCTGTTACTACTAGTACTTATAACCTGTAGGTGGTTATGTAATGCCCACCCTGTTACTACTACTACTTCTAACCTGTAGGGGGTTATGTAATGCCCATCTTTTACTACTACTACTTCTAACCCGTTGGTGGTTATGTAATGCCCCCCTGTTACTACCACTACTTATAACCTGTAGGCAGTTATGCAATGCCCCCTGTTACTGCTACTACTACTTCTAACCTTTAGGGGGTTATGTAATGCCCCGTGTTACTACTACTACTTCTAACCCGTATGCGGTTATGTAATGACCCCTGTTACTACTACTACTACTTCTAACCCATACGCAGTTATGTAATGACCCCCTGTTACTACTGCTTCTTTCAGCTCACAAGTAGTTATAGAAGACACCTGTTTTGCACCTGGCCATCATTACCATATATAGCATGCCTCATCTAGCAGACATCTTGTCTACTCAGCTTGATCCTGCTGTACAACTGCATTTCAAATGAGGTAAATCGGCAAATCCCAGGAAATATGTATCTGGATTTCAACAAGGCCACTGAAATCATGTGTCATGTGATAGAAGGAGGGAAAAATAAAGGCAATTGTGCTGGCTTCAAAAATGAAGCAGTAAATGTCGCTGACTGATAGGAAACAATATGATGATGGTAGCTGGGGGGGGGTGAAAGTTATAAAGTGGGGTGCATTAAGATTAGACACAGGGATGCCATGTTAGATATTATGCTGCATCTGGAAGACTAGAGTAGAGCATCAATGACATCATCACCGCTTCAGTGGTCAGGGATGGTTAGCTACTTTCAAACAAGTTATGATGTCACTTGCAAGGGAAACTGATAGTTTTCCAGGAAAGAAGGCAAGATTATACATGTTGCTGGTGTGGACATGGAACTAACTCAGATATTGGAGAAAGGATGGTTCCCAGGACAATGGAGAGGAGCCTGTAATTTAACTGATGACACTTTTATCAGAAGCTTTTTATGTAAATTAATTCAAGTGACAGTTAAAAGCAAGTATTTTTTTAATATTTTCATTGACAATGGTCATTCAGTTTATGTGACAATACAGTTTCACTATGCCTGCCTGTGTGGTGTGGATGAATGAAGTCCTGACTGTGAGCTAGATGACCCGAGCTGGTATAGCAGACCAGGTGTTGGAAAAGCTGGGCTAGGTAGGGTACCAGTGGGAAGCTGATGACAGACTGCTCATCCTTTGGGGAGGGAGTGGGAGGGTTTTGGTTGTTTGATCACAATCATGAAATCAAAGGTATGCCTGCCATGGTAAATGTCACAATTAAGGCTGTGGGCTTAGCAAACCACAGCCAGTGACAGTATCCCTCATTAATATTTGGGCTGAAGCATGCAAGTGTACAAGGAAGGATTAGGATGCCCCCAGGGTGATACTGGTCTGCACATCAACCTGCAGGCGTAAAGTTAGGAACTTAACAGAAATACCCCATTGCCAAGATGCCCCAGAAATACCCCATTGCCAAGATGCCCCAGAGGACACAAACCACATTCATGGCTGCATAAACGATAGACCTCCTGGTCAGCTCTTGCCATAATTCTGGAGATAACAGGTAAAGTATGAATGGGTTCAAGAAAATATTGGGACAGTAGATAGTCAACAGTCATGTAGTCAAATGCACATTTTTTTGCCATTTTAAATGCGTTAGGATTTGTTGAACTGCCATTACTGTAACACTGTTGCAGGAAAAGTTTTTGAAAAATGGGGCCTTTATCCTTTCCCCATGTTTATGTAACAGTAGAGTTAGTATTTTTAAATAAGGATGTGGGATGTGCAGGGAAGGGTTGACACCCTGCAAAACTCATTGCTTATTTTGCTTGGTATAAGTTTTTCAGATAAACTATATTGTTCCATTGATAATGCAGTTAAGTCTTATTGTTTCATTATAGATGGACTAATTGCTAGGCTTCAATGCCATTATATGAATCCACAATAAAAAAGGGAAAAGGTCATGAAATATATATAATAAACTACAAGTTAACTCAGGCTGTAGGTTATAGTATATTAAAGGTTATAATTTCAAGCCAGAAATGTGGATTTGTTTTCTTTTCTGCTGCTGATCCCTGCTTCTTATTAGTTCTCATGTGTCAGCCAATCAGGTATTTCACTTCCCCATCCCAGGAGTGTTCAACCAACAATGGGAAGCAAAAATGAAACATTATGGCATAATAGGGTATATGTTCAAGGCCGAATTAGAAGAAGGAAAAATTCAAACCTTCATCAAACCAGTAGTAGCCATATGACCAGCATTTTGCATAATAATGATAAAATACAGTCAATAATCTTAATACAGTCTGGGAAGTTGTTGATGATGAAGTATAAAAGTCTGCTCAGAGCAGAATATCAGAAATTTGAAATGGATAAAATGTTGAAATGCATAAATTGGGCATGTTCTCAACTACATTTTCAGATCACTTTTGGTTTTAGTCTGCTATATTTTAAAGCAACAATATATGCATGAAGATATCTCCCTGGAGCCTGAAAGGATGGCACAAAAATGTATGAGCTTAACCTTTCATAAATTGGGATGGCATGTCTGCAGCCCCTAGGGAAGCATTACTCTGCAAATGTTCTGTGCTGAAAAATACTGCATGCTGGGTATACAATAACACAGCACAGTGGCACAAAAAATATAGCCTCATTGTAAATTTTACAGCTGAATAAAAATATTATCGAAATATTATACATGTCTCATTAAGTTCTGAACAGAAGATCAGGATGCATGTTTTGTTTTCATGTCAGGAAGTCTGAGAGAGCTAAAACAAAGTAAAGGGAAGCTACAGATGTAAAGCAGAAACATATCCTTCATACATGATAACGAATGGCACACCACTGTGTGTCAAGTTCTGGGGACCACCTATGAGAAAGATGAAGATTTATTTTTATTTTGGAGGCACTCCTTGTAATAATTTGACTGTACCTAGAGAAGTGTCCAGCATTCATTCCAAAAAGAACAGAATTGCTCTAGTAACTTACATGAGGAGGAGGACAGTAAAAGATCCAACATCCTTCTGACTCAACACAAAATTCCTTGTCCATCACAGGTAGTAACAGCTTGTATCTCTTATTCATTGTACACTTGCACAATATAATACTTACCTACTTTTTATTTTATTTATTTGAGTTTGTTATCAGGGTAGGGTAATGAACTGCCTGGAGCCAGTACAAAAATCTGATTCATATATGCAGTGTTTAATGTTACTGAGATTTGTAACTAATTCTTTATTGTTCAATATTGCCATTCTCTAGATTTGTAAATTACTTTTAATATTCTAGATGTTATTACTATTCTTTGTGTTGGAGCTTTTCTTCCTGGGCTTCTTATGAAATAAGGTGATTTTTTTGTCCTGTCAGACTTTTTCCTGATCAACAAATGTGAATAAATAAACAAATAAATAAACAAATAAATAAATAAATACAAACATGACAGTATGCTGCATTACAATGAATACAGTAGTCAAAAGATAACTACAATTACTAAACATTCTACACAAAGTTTGCATAGAGACATATCAGAATATAGGGTTGATGGTCCTTAATATTTTCCACCTGAGGGAATTTGCACTTTACATATGATTCCTGTTTAAAGATTTCATCTAATAATTTGTCCTCTTCTTAAAGATAGGCTCTCTTAACTCTCCATAAGAATAAGCAACTGGTAATTAGCCCAGCAGATAAGGGGGGTCCTGTGGTAGTTTGGGATTGGGCGAGGTATGTGGCTGAGGCTCATAAACAGTTGTCAGATAAATTAGTCTATCAAAGGGTGCTTTTGGATCCTACCGCTGTCTGATATTGACTAGTTTTTGAAGTTTGCCTTAGAGGAGGGAATTATTTCCAAGGAAGTAGTGTTCCAGCTAATGGTTAAGGACCAATTAAAACAGTATTTTTATATGTTACCCAAGACCCATAAGAACCTAAACCAACCTCCTGGTAGACTGATAGTATCTGGCAAAGGTTCTCTTACGGAATCTTTATCTGCTTTTCTTTCTTATTATTTGAAACCTTTATTGGGACATGTTAGATCTCGTATACAGGATACTATGAAGTTTGTGGATGTTATTCAAGAGATGCAACTTGAAACAGGGTGGTACATGTGAACTTTAGATGTGTCAGCTTTGTATATCAATATTCCTCATTAGGCAGGTTTAATGACCCTGGAATATTGGTTTAATAGTGTCTCTCTAAATAGCCCAGGATTTAACACCTTTTTAATTTGCCTTACTGAACATGTGTTAACTAAAAATGTTTTTTTTTTAAGTATGAATGCTATTTGTAGCTTAAGGGTAATGCTATGGGGACATCATTTGCCCCAATTTATGCAGACTTATTCATGGACTATATCGAAGAACAGATTATTTATGATCAAACACACAATATTTACTTGGTATCTATGGACATCTGTAGCCACTATCTAGATGATTGCTGGTTGGTTTGGCGTTTGAATGCGGATTATCTATGCAAATTTGTAGACTGTCTAAATGAAAATAAGTGGGGCATATGTTTTACGCTCAATTTTGATTCTGCATTAATTACTTTTTTGGATGTGGAAATTCATCTACAGAATGATGGGACCTTAGGTACCCAAATTTATTGGAAACATTCACAGGTCAGCACTCTTTTACAGGTTAGCAGTTGACATCCGCAGAATATTGTTAGGAACAATCCCAAAGCCCAATTTATGCTACTTCATATCATTTGTTCCTCTGATGAAATGTTTGCTTTACAGGAACAAAATTTGTTTACTACGCTTTGTAACAGGGAATACAAATATCAGGATATTATTCATTTCGGGGATGTGGTTAGGAGATTAGATAGAAAGTACAGTTGTGTACCTAGCATAAATGTAGATGTTCGAGTGTATTCACTGTTGCAGTCATTACTCTTGGGTTATCCTGCTGGCAGGCTACCTGTAGTCGGCCTGAATTCCAAAGTCCTGGTCTGGCGTCGGTTGCTGTCGCCTCTTCCCTGACATCAGTGCACCAGGGGTATAAAAGATGCAGCTGACGCCATTCAGTTTTTCTTGCCCCAGATGTCAGGTGCCCCCAGAAGGGTAGGCTAAAAAATTATGCCAATAAAAAAGCATGCACTAAAATAAAACATATTCTTCATCTACAAGCAAATACACCACATAGGTTGTATAGTATAGAGAAGTGCAGATAAGTCCCAGCAACGAAAAGGGGGATGGTGGGTGGGTAACCTGGACTGCAACAGTGAATACACTCGAACATCTACATTTACGGTAGATACACAACTGTACTATGTTCATCGTGTTTCACTGTTGCAGTCATTACCCTTGGGTTGAATCCCAAAGCTGAGGTTGGGTGGCTGGGCCTAAATAGAATTAGGAGTAGCTATGAGGCCCTGCAGAACTGCAGTGGCGAAGCCTGCTTTGGATTTAGAGTAAAGAGGTAAGTGGTAGTGCTTTGTAAAAGTGTGCACTGAAGTCCCAGTTGCAGCCTCCAAAATGTCCTTAGTTGTTACTCCTCTGAGGAAGGCTGCTGAAGTAGCTGCTGCTCTGGTTGAGTGTGGCCTGATGCCCTTAGGCACTGATTTGCCATGTTGAGAATAGCAGAAACGAATGCAGTGGGCTATCCATTTGGAAATTGTCTGCTTTGAGATTGCTTTTCCTTGAGATCCTCCAGCATATGCCACTAAGAGTTGTTCAGATTTTCTGAAAGCTTTAGTTTTGTCCAAGTAGAAGCGTAGCTGTAAGTGTATGTCCAAAGACTGTAGAAGTCTCTCCCCCTTATTCTGTGGGTTCGGATAAAAGGTAGGCAAATGAATTGTTTGATTAAGAGCCACACTGGACACTACCTTAGGCATAAATGTTGGGTTTGTCCTCAGAGAAACCCTGTCCGGATGGAAAATTATAAAAGGTTCAACCGCCATTAGTGCCTGTAACTCTGAGACTCTTCTTGCTGAAGTTATTACTAAGAGCAGAGCTACTTTCCATGATAAGAATTTTATCTCAGCTGTATTAGCTGGCTCAAAAGGAGGCAGTGTGAGTTTTTCCAAGACAAAATTGAGGTCCCATGCAGGTATTGGTGCTCTTCTTGGGGGTCTTATGTTCTTGGCCCCTCTGAGGTACTGCCTTAGTAGTGGATGTGAAAAAATAGGTGGCTCCGTATTGTAATGAGCTGAAATGGCAGAGGCATGAATTTTAATCGATGAAAATGATAAGCCTTTGTCCAACTTCTCAGTTAAGTATTGTAAAATCTGAGGAACATTTGGTACAAGCATGTCAATTCCTTGTGAGTGGTTCCAAGCACAGAATCTCTTCCACTTTTCTGCATATGATTTTCTGGTGCTGGACCTCCTGGCCTCCAGAATAACATCCATAACTGCTTTGGAGAGAGGTGTGTTCTGAATGGTTACATTATCCGCCATGCAGCCAGATTTAGGGTTTTGAGTTGGCTGTGCAGTATCTTATTGTTCTGTTGGGTCAGTAAATGAGGAATTTGAGGCAATGTCCAGGCTGGGCCTTGAGACAAGCTCTTTAGGACTGGGTACCAGTGCTGGCTTGGCCAGTCTGGAGCAATCAGGATCATTTTTGGCCTCTGCTGTCTGACCTTTAGGAGTACCTTGGGGAGGAGAGGTAGAGAAGGAAAGGCATATACTGTAAGGTTTTTCCAGCAGAATGATAGAGCATCCACTTTCCATGCTAGCTTGTGATAAGTCCTTGTGCAGAATCTCTGTAGTTGGCAGTTGTGAGGGGAGGCAAACAGATTTATGTCTGGGCGTCCCCATTTCCTTGTTATTATGCTGAAGATTTGTGGGTCTAGTTTCCACTCGTGAGGATACATGAGGTTTCTGCTTAGTTCGTCTGCCAGAGTATTTGTCTTTCCTGGCAGGAATTGAGCTTGCAGGTGTACTTGATAAGTCAGTACTGTGTTCCACAAAATCATGGCTTGTCTGCAAAGGGGGTAGGAATGCATACCTCCCTGCTTCTTTATGTACCACATGACTGTAGTATTGTCCGCTTTATCAGCAGTTGTCCTGGATGAAGGAGATCCTTGAAAGCTGTCAGTGCATTTTGTACAGCCAGCATTTCTTTTAGATTGATATGAAGATGCATTTGGCTTGTGGGCCATTTGCCCTGAATACATTTTCCTGCCATGTGGGCCCCCCAGGCATAATCTGACACATCTGTTGTTATTGTCTGTCTGGCAGTGGGTAAAGTGAAATGCTGTCCCTTGTTGTGGTGACAGGCCTGAGCCCACCATCGAAACTCCTGTTGCAGGCAGGGAATGTAATTGATTTTTCCAGGCTGTGGCAATGTTGAGTCCAAACACTTTTTAGATACCTTTGTAGTTTCCTCATATGCAGTCTTGCATATGGAATTAACAGAATGTAGGATGCCATGAAGCCCAAAGCCTGCAGAATTTTTCTTGCAGATAACTGGGTTTTGTTGCCAACATTTCGAACTAAGAAGTCAGTTGCCTTTGTTTGTCTGGCATGAGATAAGCCATCTGGGCAGTTGTATTTAAGCTTGCACCCAGGAATATTATCTCTTGAGAGGATACTAGTTTTGATTTCTTTTTGTTTACTGTGTACCCTAGGCAAATTAGTAATCTTTTTACAAACGCCAGATGTTTTAGTAAAATGTCCTTGTTCTCTGCTTGAATGAGGCAGTTGTCCAAGTAGGGATATATTTGAATTCCTCTTTGTCTGCAAAAAGCAATTACTGGTGCCAGGCATTTTGTGAAGACCCTGGGCGCAGTAGATAAGCCAAAGGGCAGTGCAGAGAATTGGTAATGTATTGATCCAACTATAAATCTGAGGTATCTTCTGCAAGATTATCTGATTGGGACATGTAGGTATGCCTCTTTTAGGTCCAAAGTTACAAGCCAAGCCTTCTTGCCCAGCATGGGCAGAAGCTGCTGCAGAGTCAACATTTTGAATTTTGGAACATCCAGAAAAGTGTTTAGAATAGACAGGTCCAGTATTTTTCTCCAGGCTTTGTCCTTTCTGGGTACCAAGAAAAGTCCTGAGTAAAATCCTTGTCCCTGCTCCTGTAGTGGTACTCGCTGAATGGCCCCCATGTCCATGAGGGATGAAACTTGCTTTTGTGCCTCTGCCCATTGATTGTGTGGCAGGTCTGGCATGCCTCTTGCTTTTGGCAGGGTGTGAAAGTGGAACCTGTAGCCCTGAGACACTATATTTAAGACCCATTTGTCCTGGGTGATCATGTGCCAGTTTTGTGAAAAAAGTGCCAGTTTTCCCCCTAAGGGAGCTTGTAAAAGGTAAGTGCTTGGTACTGGTAGAGGAAAGTCATTAGGACTGTTTCCTATAAGGTTGAGATTTGTCTTCTCTGCTTTTGGAGGTAGAAGCACCCCATTGCTTAGGCCTTTATGAGCCTTGGGGCTGGGATCTGCCTCTAGGGCGTCTGTACCTGCCTCTTTGTGGCCTGTCTGACACAGGAAAGGATCAATTTTTTGAAGGCCAGTTCCTCTAAATCTAGGTGGCTGTACCTGTAAGAAATCCTTAACTGTCTGCATAGATTTCTCTTTATCCTACATTTTCTTCAACACCTCTTCTGCCTTAACACCAAACAAAGTATCATGCTGTAATGGAGCATCTAATAATTTTGCTTTAACATGATCAGGCAGATTCTGTTCCTTTAACCAAGCATGCCTCCTAATCACAGAACCCGTCACAGTGGCCCTACAAGAGGCCTCCAAAGAATCAAAACCACATTGCAAAGTATGTTTTCCCACTTGTTCAGCTGCACGCAATAAATCCTGCATTTCCTTGTTTTCAGGACATTTAAAGTTAGTCAACATTTTCTGTTTTAATAGTGACATTAGGTATTGCTGATATTTAAGCATATGAAACTGACAATTTAAGGCCCTTACAGCCAAAGTAGCAGAAGTGTAAACTTTTTCCCCCATCTGTCCAGTGCCCTTGAATCCCTATCAGAGGGGACAGGGTTTTTAGCAGTGGAAGCTTTGACTCCCTTAGGACCATTAGATATGGTTTCTGGGTCAGCATCAGGGTTTTTATAAATACATTTATGGAAATCTGGGACCCTGTAGTATCTGAATGGCTTAACTGGTGCAGGGGTTATAGAGTCTGGAGACAGGCCAGACTTTGAAAAAACATCATCTACAATGTCCAGAACAGGGGGAATAGCAAGGGGCCTGTGCTGAGGAAGTAAAGTAAAATCTCTGAGCCTTTTCTTAGATTCTGAGTAATCCTGGCTCTCCCAATGAAAGTGCTCCCTCATGGTATGCAGGGTTTCCCCAAAGGAGAAATCTTCTGGAAGAGAAGCTGAAGGAATAGATTCTTCAGCATCAGAATCCTCATAGGGAGGAAGAGAGTATTCCTGATCAGAGGAGGAATCAGAGGAAATGGAAACCTGATCTGAAGATTCATATTCTGTCTCTTGTCTAGGCCTCTTATCAGGAGGGGGATGGGAACCCCTGATCAGGGTAATAAGGTCTTCGGCCATTTTGAGCATTTGTTTTTTAGGCATGGAAGCCTGTCCTGGAGAATGCTGTACTTGTTTCTTTGTCTTTAGAGCTGCTTTAGTCTTTGGCTTGGAAGCTGAAGATGGCTTTACATATAACTGAGTTGGTCTGAAAACACCCTCAGAAGCCGATGCCTGCACAGCGACTCCAGACCCATCTGAGGGAATAGTTTCTGAGGATCCAATACCTTGAGTTTCCAGAGGCCCAGTTGCCTCCACACGGGAGTCGAAGCGGCCTGTGGCTCTGAGGTAGTGGATGTCAGGGACTGCGAAAGCGCCTCACTGAGAACCGGCAAACCGACTAGCTTAGCGGAAGCCTTATCGTCGGTTTTGGACCTCGGATGCCTGTCCTTGTCTTTATCTTTGCGTTTTTTAGAAATTCCGGTCATTGGTTGCTCCGACAGCATAGTATAATTGAATCTTCAGCCGAAGTAATGAAAGGCAAAATCGTACCAACACTTTATAGTGCGTTGGTTAAATCTAGCACAAAACCGACAACAAGCAACAATCGTACCAACACTTTATAGTGCGTTGGTTAAATCTAGCACAAAACCGACAACAAGCAACGTCATGATCAGGGCCTAGGCAAGGAATACAGTAAGAGTAAAAATCCTTATGAGGTATTTGCTTCCCACAAGAAATACAATTGTTAACTTTTTCTGACATCGGTCTGGAGCAAGAAAAAAGTTTCCCCAACGGGGTACTTAGCTTTAATGAAGACTTCAGATCTGACATTCGATTTCGAAAATCTCAGGAGTCAGCCGACCTGCAAATTGCTTTTGCTTCGTGCACCATGCAGCAAGAAAGACTGAAGAAAATGGCATCAGCTGCATCTTTTATACCCCTGACACACTGATGTCAGGGAAGAGGCGACAGCAACCGATGCCAGACCAGGACTTTGGAATTCAGGCCAACTGCGGGTAGCCTGCCAACAGGAAAA
This sequence comes from Protopterus annectens, assembly GCF_019279795.1. Classification (NCBI taxonomy): domain Eukaryota; kingdom Metazoa; phylum Chordata; order Ceratodontiformes; family Protopteridae; genus Protopterus; species Protopterus annectens. The sequence continues at coordinate 152,925,465 of NC_056737.1, read as the reverse complement.
CCCAAGAGTAATGACTGCAACAGTGAAACACGATGAACATCTGAGTTGTTACAATACAAAATGAAAAAAGTGATCTCAGGATCTCCACTTAGATTAGTCACTAATTATGGTATTGTAATACATCGCTCTTGATTGATTTAGTCCATGAACATTGGGGGATCCTATTGTCTAATGACACCTTTAGGGAATTGATACCCTCCAAATGTCTTTTTTTCTTATAGGAGGGGTAGGACATTAGGTGGCTGGTTCAATCATCATAAGAAATTTGGTGATAGGACTGTTGGGGCACAGCAGACTACTTTAGAGGGGTATGTGTTGAGGGGCTGTCAACCTTGAAATCATTGTAGTTTTTGCAAATATATTTCTAATACTAGACAGTTTATTTCTCACAACATCCTGCGTGTATTTGATATACTTGTTTATAGTAATTGTGAGTTGGACTGGGTCATTTAGGTAGTTTTATATACATGCCCCACTTTTTATGTGGGGCAAACTTCTTGTCCACTAAAATTAAGCATTTCTGAACAATAGTGATGTTAGATGTGCTCATCATTCCAATGCTCTTTATAAACATAATATGAAGCATACAAATTCAAAAACGGCAAACCGCAAAAAAATCAAAGTTCTTCCGGTGAAGAAACGGCTAAACCAAGTACGCCAATTAAAACCACAAATGTGTCCATGAGTGCAAAAACTGAGTTTAATCCATAAATACAATCAGGAATAAGCACTTTTGTCCCTGTTAATTCAGGAACGTCATCAGACAACAACCAACACCAAATCAAATCTATTTAAAATAAACCAACAGTTACACACCCCCTGACTCAACATAAGAATTAAGTTACAAAACCATTTTAATTAAAGTAAAAAAAAAACTTTCACTATCATAAATATACAGAACCACTATAAAAACTACTTTTTATATTAACAATGTGCACTGCCCAAGCTCCTAGGCTTATTCGGAGCATGTACGAGTGCAGGGAGCGTGTCTGAGAGCAGAGTTCTCAGAATAAACACACCCCTGCAATGTAGAACAGCAGAAGGTGTTAAGAAATTAGCACAATCACTCATAGGTGTCTGCATATCCCCACCAACAGTCCACCATGTGTACAACAGCAACAGTACATATAAATTAAAAGAAGAAACCCTTTAATTTATTTTCTAAAATCCGAGTACAGCTAACCATAGGTGCACGGGTGTGCCCATTGCTTAACTATGGTTATAGCAGCTTAAAAGGCTGAAGAGGATAAAAAAAGATATATGCAAATGAAGCAGCACAGCAATGGTGTAGTGGGCAGAGCATTCGCCTAATGAGCAGACATTCCCGGTTCGAGTCCCACTGCAGCACAGTCTATTTTACATGGCAAAGAACATTATAACCAATATTTATGCTGCAAAACCCATGAAAAAACATATATTTATGAACTGGAGTACTGCAGGAAATGCACATGTGAAATGTCACTGTCATAATGAATAAGGCACTAGTAAGCAGGTTTAAGCACAAATAAGCAGTAGTACACATATGTAAGCACTAGTAAGTGTGTTTAAGTGCATTTGCGTGGGGGTAAGCATTGCCTACACAGATTAAGCAAAGTAGAAGCTAACTGAGTGTAAGAAACTGTAACCAGAAGTAAGTACTGCTTGGCTCTGTGCAAACACGCTTACAATTGCTTTAAAGTGCCTTAACCACTCTCTATCCAATGGCCCGTGTTCTGCCCAGCAACAAAATAAACAGCCTCTGCAAGTCTTGAACCCAAGACCTTGTACACTACAGTCACAGTAGTTAACCACTAAGCCATCATAGCAGTACATAAGATTGAGGTTTCAACAAACAAATCCTCATCATAGGAAATCAAACTGAACATGTGAAAGGAATCTATGTACAGTGCGATGTTGTATAACCTGCTACTTAACATAAATATGTGAACTGGAGTACTGCAGTAAGGCCAGATATGAGTTGTTATTGTAATAAAGTGTTGAAGTCCCCAGGACCCCATACAGTGTATGTACACATGAATCACGTATACCAGACACATATATAACATGTAACAAATAATAAATCAACACCAAAAGGAAAATATAATGCAAATTAAATATTAAGAAATGCTAAGCATTGCACAGCTCAGCTTAGTTGGGGTAAGCAATGTGTAGGCCGGCTAACTCAATCTGCCCAATGGGATACCCCTTTAAGCAATGCCAACATTAGGTAAGCAGGTGTGCCCCTAGCTTAGCCTTTTCAAAACCATCCAATCACGGGAATGTGTGGGAAATCGGGTGTATTTAAACCCCACAGCTGCCAATAATTCCCATAACTGGTTGCAGCTCCCTACTGTAGGCAGAATGGCTGGCATTGGGGAAGGCACTCAATTTAGAGCGCAGCGCTGGGGCACCCAGGAGTCCAGATTCATGGTATGGCTCCTGGTAAAACACCACGAAGAGAGACTACTGCAGGGCCAGTACCATGGCTCTCAGTATAAAGTGGAGGCCTGGGACAGTCTCGCCCGTTACCTCACCAATGCCACTGGTATCCCCCAGACTGGTGATCAAGTCAGGCATCACCATGCTGACCTGAAGTGGTGGAGGGGTGATCTCTTGGACCAGTGGATCCAAGAAGCAAGGCAGATGGCCGATGCCACAGCACTAAGTACCCATTCTACTACATAGATAATGACTGCCTAGCTCTATGGATAGGTAATGGCTAAATATCACTGTATTTCTCTGACAGCTGTAGATGAGCGGGCTGTGAACCAGCAAGCCCATGCTGCTAGGCTGCAAAGGCTGTGTCGCGAGGCAGGTTAGTAAACTTCCTGCATGTACTGTCATAACAAATAAATATAACAGTTCTGAAAAGTGTTGTACCGGTAAAGAAGTGTATTGTGTATGGGATGTACTAAATAAACCAGACAATATGGCAGGAAGACTGTCATATAGGTTGCGTGGAAATAAAGGTGTAATATCTTGTGAATAGAAGTATAACCCCTGGAGTGCTTGTGTACATCCTGCTTTCATATGTTGTTGTAATGTTGCATTCTATAAATAGTACTATTGTATTAAGCAGTGCTCCCACACTGTTGAACACAGTTAAAATGTGTAGGAATTTCAGTATAACAATGTTGGAAGTCCCAAGAGGTCAGTCATATAGAACAACTGAAGGAGACTTAGACAGAAACCATTGGAATACTTTACACCAATTCCCTGACAGCACAGTGTACTGTGATGTCAACTGTAATACTTTTACCTCACACAGCAGGGGTTCGTATCCCGGGAGTGGTACTAAGATGCATGCATAATCATACCTCACAACTGTACAGATTTTGCGAGAATGTTCAGATAGAAATCTGTATGCATAATTAGACCCAACAACTGTACAGACTTTCCTAGAATGTTCAGATAGTACGCTGTATGCATAATCATAACCATCAACTGTACAGACTGTGGCAGAATGTTCAGGTAGTAAACTGTATGCATAGTCATACCCCTCAACTGTTCTGATCTGTCTAGTATGTCCAGATAAATGGCCCAAATCTGCTGCCAGGTAACATGTTCCCCCTGACAAATCAGTGTGCTGATCCAAGAAATGTAGGCAGCTTATACTGACATAAAATGGATAGTCAGACCTGAACATAAAAAGGGAATGTATATGGAAACAAACCTGTCATTGTAGCATCTCACCCAAAGTGTATGACAGCTATCCAAAATATGTCACATTAATGCCTGCATCCTGTCAAGCCTTGACCAGAGTGTGTACAATAACGGATTGTTAGGTATGTGTATAACATCAACATAGAATCTTGGAGTATGTGTAGTATTTGTCAGGTAGTGTTAACAAAGATTTTCTCCACAGCTATAACAGGTAAGAGGTGTAGACTGTAGGGACAACACAGGTCACGCATATACTTGTCTACAAGCATGGAATCTGGGAGCATGTGTAGAAATTGTCAGGTAGTGTTAACAATAATTTTCTCAACAGATATAACAGGTAAGAGGTGTAGACTATATGTAAGACACAATCCACACATATACTAATCTACAAACAACCAATTGTACAAGTAAGGATATTGGGTAGTGTAATAATACATGTAAGGGACAGATCACTGCAGTGACTAAGAAAGTTGTGAAAACTACAGGGATATATTGGTTGTTAATTGACCTCTCTATCTCACCCCCTCCATATGCGCAACAATGACCTTATTACACACCTCAATGGGTACGTGTACCCTCCAAACTATTGTTGGGACATATTTCCTATTGGTTTATAAATATTCACATTTGGTTCTATGCATGTGCCATGCTAAAATACTCCCATATTGATGGCCTGTTACCATCAATGAAACCTGCATGCTGTTGTAATGGCCACTGTTGTCCCATATAGGCATAGGTTCAGCTTGATCTGCAACTGTTGTAAACTGGTGTCTTGGGTTAATGGGAATACCTATGCATTCTGTTATAACTAATCCTGAATGCTGTTGACTATGACTAACTGATATCTTTCTTAAAACTGCAACACCATAGCTCGTATGGGAAGGCTGGTCCCAGTGGACCCACCTGTCCCACCTCAGCTGGCCATGGCACCGGGCACCAGCATGTCTGGGGTCCATCCTGGGACCTGCTTCTCTGTTTGCCCTGCACCACCTCTGGGTGGAACTGCAGCAGGGGATGGGGCTCGACCACCCCTCTGGGAGTGGGGGTGGAGAGGTAACTGTCACCCGCCGTCAGGTCCTGGCCGTGGTGCATAGGGAGCTCGACAAGGAGATTTGAGACCAGCTATGCCAGCTTGAGGGCCGTGTGGTGCAATTAGAGGGTGAGCCTGCCCCTCCTACCCAGCCCCCAGCACAGTCACCTTTGGGGCCGTGAAGGTGCTGTGGTGACTGCCCATGGGTGGGGACCTTAGTCCCACTGTTTCCATTTGGGGGCTCATGGGCTTGCGACTTCCATACACACCTCCCCGTCCAAGGTGTTTAACCCACACGTGTCATATACCACCCCTGTATGCATCTTGTTTGTCTTGTCTGTTAACTTACCCAACCTACCTCCTCAAATATACCTACTAACCCCTCCCCAACATCCCACTCTCACCTGAAAAAGAAAAAAAAGGGTGATCTGTTCCCACAAAAAAATCTCGTCCCATACATAGCTGTCCATTTCACACACCTGTCCACTGGACACATGTTATGCAGTCTAATTGACATAACAACTTATTATTGTTGTCCCCACCCCCACTCAGGGGTTTGAGAGTCCAAATCTACCTCCAAATTCAGTCTATATGCACAACTGTTGCTGTAGAAGAAATGGGCGGCTATGGAACATCCCTACAGCCTTCCTGCACATCCCTGACTATTTTCCCTACTGTCTTTCCCTCTTTGTGCCCCTTTTTTCACCACTTTCCTATCAACCCCTTTTTCTTTTAAAGAAATTAGCATGGGGGTAAGTAGGAGTAACCACTTTTAAGCAGCAGTAAGCAGGTTTAAGCCTGTTTGCATGACTGTAAGCAATGCCTACACTGGTTAAGCAATGTAGAAGCTATCTGCGTATAAGAAGCTGTAACCGGAAGTTAGCAGTGCTTACCTCCATGCAAAAAGGAAAAATAATAAATAGACCAGACCACCTAGGTCAGTCACTTCACTTTAATTTAAAAGAAAAAAACAAATAACTAAATGCTTTCACCAGGTACAGACTCTGAAGAAGCCAGATTCTGTACCTGGCGAAAGCGCTTAGTTATTTGTTTTTTTGTTTTAAATTAAAGTGAAGCGACTGACCTAGGTGGTCCGGTCTATTTATTATTTTTCTTTTTGAGTTGTGGTTGGTCCTTGTAGACTAGTTTGTGTCTTACCTCTGCGCAAACCCACCCAAACCCACTTACAACTGCTTAAAAGTGCCTTAATCACTCTGTATTCAACGGCCCATGTTCTGCCCAGCAACAAAATAAACAGCCTCTACAAGGCTCGAACCCAGGACCCTGCAGATCACAGACAAAGTGATTTACCACTAAACCATGTCAGATTAAAATAAATCTGATGTTTTCAGAAACATATCATCCAGTCCAAGCAGGCAACAGTACAGAGAATGTATACCAAAATCTAGATGTATGTGTGTGTAAATATATTAATACCTAAAAAGATACAACATATCTATATATGTAGATATATCTATATCTATATATATATATATATATATATATATATATATATATATATATATATATTTATGTATATGGGATCCGTACAGATCCCCAAAGACAAAATCACCGAAACTAATTTCAGGTTGGCATACTTAGGAGAAAGTGCTTTTCATCGAAGAAGCACTTTCGTGTAAATATGCCTGTTTGTGAGACTGCACTATGGTGTGGATAAGGGAAAATTCCCTTTTCCTCACTGTGTGTGGTCCCAGAGTGAGAATATTAAAGTAGGGGGGGTGGGGGGGGGTGCAGGGGGACGAAGCCCCTCCTGCATAAACATAGTTTTCTTTTCTTTTTTAACATATATTAATGAAAGCGATTTTTGGTGAAAGTGCTTTTGTTAATATATGTTCAGTGATTATGGATTTTGGACTTTGCACATTTGTGCATAAGTCCTAGATCGATATATATATATATATATATATATATATATATATATATATATACATATACATATTTCTAAAAATATATACATATATATTAATATACATGAACATATATACATGCAAATGCCTACATCGACACATATATGTGTCTACACCTATATGTCTACATATACACAGCAAGTTACATATGTGTACGCAGATATATATCTATGTAGGTATATACGGACATAGTTATATATATGTAAGCAGATATATAGATATCTATATAGGTATATATGGCCATACATCTGTAGACAGCAATGGCAGATTAACAAAAACACATATGTCCACGTGCACCATTAATGGCGATGAGAGGCTCCGCACACTATACATCTTGTACGAATAGGCATCCCTCCCCGCAGCCAAACATGTCCGCCCTGCAATACACTACCAAGTGTTGCAGATCCCATAACCAGGACCTGACACGACATGGGCACAAGATTTTAACAGTACTACATCCCACCTGTATGATGTCAGGCTGGTAATGGTAACATATCATGCAGTACAGTCTGCCTCCCATACGAAATGCCTGCTCAGAGGTGATCTGTGCCTGACGTATAAAGCCATGTCCAACCTGGAATTAATGGACATGCTGCACCTCAGAAAATCCAAATCCCATCGAGCTACGCGCTCGAGAGACTTGAACCTCAGCATTGAAATAAATAGGACATGCTGGAGGGACAGATTCATAACCCAGAGGCTCCCTTCACTCTGGAATAAAATCCCAGTCCAGGTTAGGCAGAGTCCCTCACTGACTCTCTTCAAGAGGAATCTTGATGAGTGGATGGGAGATCGTAGGTTTACCCCGGGTATCACTCGTGTCACTGTTAGACAGAGGCACAGTATACTAACCTCGAAAAAGGGCATAGCAAAATTAATTTAAAATGGGTGGCGAAAGCCAAACACACTCTGGCTAGGCTTATAAATGCCCTAGGGCAGATAGCCTAGTATGAACCTATGAACCTATGAAATGTAAAATATGGAAGCCATCAACATCATCAGGACACAGATGCACAGACATGCAGATACAGATATACATGTATGTATGTATGTATATATATATATATATATATATATATATATATATATATATATATATATATATATATATACATATACATACATACATATATATATATATATATATATATATATATATATGTATATATATATATATATATATATATACATATACATGTGACTACACATACACACGCAGATATATGTACAGTAAGATACATATGTAGAAGGAGCACAAAATATGCAACAGTCACTATGCCTACAGTTAACACCTGAACAACTGGACACTGTATGGGCCACCCATACAAGTGACAATCGCTGCCTGCAACACATACCCACAGAGTGGTCATAGAAAAAAGCACCACACACAGGTTTGCAGAACTGGAAACCCTTTCATTGTGTACTATAACAGTTCTATACGCCATGTTATATAGCTGTTCAGACACTGACATCCATATAAACAGAGTAATGTAACTGTGAAACAGTTATACTAATACAGTAGTCTGGAAAGGTTCGCAACTGTTGCTGTCCAGGCCAAGCCCTTCAAATTGTACAATACAATTGTGAAGTATACAGTACTGTAGATCCACATACCTTAAGGCAGCTCACCCCTGATACCCGCACATTTTGTAACAGCCTAGGTCATTTATGGTGCCCCCCCCACCTAGACTCAATAATACAGGGCCATATACCACTGTTACATACACTGGCCTCTGGAGTGCATAAGAGCACACATGTATTGTGTAGGTGACGCTCACACATATATGGCCTCTGCCCCACCGTACATGTGGGGGTGCAAAGCTTGGTATGTAGGTAGAGGACAGAGGCTGAAACACAGGCCCATATGAGGAAAACTGTTGTCATACACTAAGCAAGTCACTGGTGTTACAGGATAGTCTGCAACATACCCTCAGTCAGGGAACTGAGGTTAGAAACATAAATGGATGTAGCCATGTTCCGATAGCACTCAACACATGCACTGCCAGTGAAGTATCTGACACAGGACCTGTGTGGTGGACAGACAAAATGTGATAAGCACACCTCTGGCTACAAGGATAGGCCCACAGTTGAGAGCTATGCAGACAGACTGCATTCCAAGGTAAACTAGTATATACACACACAACCTGTAACACCAGTACTATACAAAGCATAACACAACTCTACTCATACTCTGTCTGTAGTTCCTGAACCTCCTACAAATATGTAGCTGCCCAGAGTGTGCTGGTTCTCCTGTAAGAGGTATTGCTACCTGCTGTCTGTAACACTGATGCCCACACACAAGAAGGATGTCCATCACACAGGAAATGTAAAGGGACCACGCCCTCAAGATGTAGGGGTTTAGAGTAGGTGATTGCTATGACAGTGGTAATTGGACGTACAACACATGTGTAATCATATATATATATATATATATATATATATATATATATATATATATATATATACGGCTATCTGGATAATAATATGTACATATATTTCCACCATATGTCCTGGACATGGAGTGTAGCCCTACCCCAGCCTATATAGTCTCACAGTCGTAGTGCAAGGGGATGTCAGGTATGTATAGCAGGTATATTAGTAGACTATTGCTACTGTCACTGCGATTGTCTTCACAGACATGGTGTGTGTTGGAGGTCACATCTGCTTATAACATGTGTGCCATTGGCTACTGACAGACATCCTAAGAACATCATAGTAAAGTGCTGCTGCTAGCACGCAATGCCCCTGTGGACTGCAGCAGAGCTATTGGCCAATATATGTGGATATTCTCACACACTCTGTACAGTCCAGAGGTATACACATAACCCCTTAGTGCTAAACATGTGTACCATGCCTGACAATATGGATGTAGACAGCCATGTAGATGGGTATAACACATAATGACTAGAATACATTTGCCACCATAGGTTATGCATTCACACACCCCTGTCTGGCCTGACACATAATAACCACTGGTACAGGGGTGCCATGGCCACATACTACCCAGTAGATATTGACATACATCTGTACAGCACACCACTGCTCTGTCTCACATACATGAATGTTAAGGGAGCCCCGGCAGCAGTACATCTGGCAAGTATCTGCACATGACATCTCACTGGGTAAGTACACTAAGCTGTTAGGCATGTAAAAATGCACTGTGCAGGCTACAGGCAGACTGGCTAAACACTGGCCTATATCTCCTATGGGGGAATGCACATGTACCTGCATATATAGCAGGCTCTACAGGCATGTCACAGCACAGGGTAAGATACACCTGCGTGAAAGTTCATAACCACAACCAATGTGAACACAGCCACAGCCACATATGCTAGCATAATATTATAGTATATGGACTATCTGTTTGACACCATCTTCATATGTGCCGCTCACAGATTGACCCTATACATATTGGGCTGCTACACAGTTTGGTCTGATGGCTGTCTGTGGTATGGGACATGTGTGTGCATGGCCCTACAAACATGTACGCCAGTATGGTACCATACAGTGGAGCAGCATGTAACATCAGATAGGATGGGACCTAGAACAATGACATCTACCACAGTCTGTACACAGGCTAAAGTACATATTAACAATACACACACACTGTTGACATTCACCATAAGTACGCAGACCTCAGTACTGAACAAACATCCACAGAATGTCCAGGTTATGTCATGATATATAACCCCTACTGTACATAACGTGTAGCAGTCTGATATATCACTGGCTTGTTATCAGATATAATGACACTAATTATGGTGTACAGCACATATGCACCACTTCATGCACAACATATGTACACAGGTTAACAGAGTTGTGGCTAGAAGCACTTACACAGGGCCAATAAAGAAATGTTGCTGTGATAACCTCATACATTTACTGTTGTAACAGGGTTTGTTGAACATATGTCCTATGAGGGATATGACGTCAGTAACTATCACGGCTTTCACCATCTACAGACTGCAATCCTCACACTACCTTCTGCAGTTCACAGTCAGATGCTCTGTGGGTAACACATGAAACCAAAGGCACAACACACTACCCTGTCTGCAGATGACCCTGCAGATGGGGATTCCTCATAAACATGGAACTAACATGGCAGATATTGAGACATGTAGGACAGTCATATCCACATACACACTGTTAAAACAACAGTACTCCAAATGCAGTATAGCAGCACTTACAGTCTGTAGTCAGGTCAGGCAAATCCCCCTCCGGTGTGAGGCCCTGTTTCCACAGTGTATGTTGTTAGAGGTAAATCCCCAATCCATGTGAGATGCTGTTTGCCAAACAACAGATTTAGTTCCTGCTCACAGTGAATGAAAAGGGCCAACACCAACATGATGTTCCTAGATACACATGCAATTGGCTATGGGAATGTTACCACAGCTGTTCCACATGCAATCAGCTAGGCGAGGGCTGCAATTTGTGCAGAGGCCATCAGCTGATCATGAGCATCACTCAAAATACACATCAGCAGCATTGCCAAAGTTAAGTATATGAATTGTAGAGAGTGTGAGTACCCTAAAAAGCATTGCTCTCTGCACAGTCAGATACAGACAGACACACATAGTTGCCAAGTCTGGGGTTAGAACTCCTACCTAACTAGTTTATCATACTACAGCAGTAAGCAGTTATGGGACACACCACAGAGATTACTGGGCTACAACTCTCCCAAAGGTGTATTTCACATTGGATGACCTCAGCTGGCTTGTCATAGTAGGGCTATGGGGAGGGCAGTGTGTGTGCATGGTCCATAACCCATTCATCTAGGGGTTGACACGCCACATGCGGGCACACACAGGGTCATATTTCACAGATACGTGTATACAGCTGCTAGATGACTACTTCCTTGTACAGTCATGTTGCACAGCTGGCACGTGCACCACATAGTCTGTAATGCTGACAGATACTGGTGGCTAGTATCTGCAGTGAGTGACATCTGCACCTCATATGTTTGGGGCCCTTTGGCTGTGTGCTGGGTAGGACAGGCCTGGATGGCTCCTTGTCACAGTTACCCTCTTCCACACATCTATATCTGTCTACCTTTGGCTTATTATAGTGTGTTGTCCTTACATATATGTCTGTATTCCTATCCACTGTGTGTGCAAGGCATGAGTGGTGCATAGAGACGAGTGTCTGCACTAGCAAAATACAGTTATGTACACTTACCATAAATGTAGATGTTTGAGTGCATTCACTGTTGCAGTCATCACATTTGGGTTATCTGCTTGCAGTAGCCATCAGTCGGCCTGATTATCAAAGTTTTGGGTCCTGTGTCGGTTGCTGTCTCATCTTGCGTGACGTCTGGTCGTCAGGGGTATAAAGCATGCAGCTGACACCAATACATCAGTTTTTCTTGCCCCAGATGTCAGGTGCCCTCCTTAATGGGAAGCAATTATATATATATATATATATATATATATATATATATATATATATATACATATATATACACAAGGTTATACCTCCAACAAAAAAGCAAATACACCAAAAAGCTTTTAAGTATAGTAAAGGAGAATAGAGGTATAGCCAAAAGAAGTCAGAGGGCTTGTGGGAGGGTAACCAGGACTGCAACAGTGAATACACTTGAACATCTACATTTATGGTAAGTGTACACAGCTGTACTATGTTCTTTGTGTTTCACTGCTGCAGTCATCACATTTGGGTAGATTTCCAAAGCTAAGGATGGGAGGAGGAATTCAGATAGCATTAGGACCAGCTATAAGGCCCTGCAAGACAGCAGTGGCAAAGCCAGCTCTGGATTTAGAGAAAATTGGCAAATGGTAATGCTTGGTGAAAGTATGTATAGAACTCCCGGTAGCAGCTTCTAGGATGTCTCTGGTAGGACACCTCTGAGAAAGGCTGTAGAGGTAGATGCAGCCCTGGTTGAATGGGGTCTAGTCCCCTGCGGGATAGGTTTTCCATGGTGCTTATAGCAGAAATGAATGCAATGGCTTATCCATTTAGAAATGGTTTGCTTTGAAATAGCCTTCCCCTCAGCCCCTGCAGCAAATGCCACCAGCAGTTGTTCAGATTTTCTTTGAAGTTTAGTCCAGTCCAAGTAAAATCTAAGTTGTCTGTGCACATCTAAGGAGTGCAGTATCCATTTCCCTTTGTTCTGTGGATTAGAAAAGAAGGTTGGCAAATGAATGGACTGATTCAGAGCCACACTGGATACCACCTTGGGCATGAAAGAGGGATTGGTCCTGAGGGACACCCTGTCCACATGAAAGATGATGAAAGGCTCCACTGCCATAAGGGCCTGTAATTCAGATACCCTTTTTGCTGAAGTGATTGCTAAAAGGAAAGCTGTTTTCCAAGAAAGGAATTTTAACTCTGCAACTGCAGCTGGCTCAAAAGGAGGAGTGAGTTTTTCCAATACAAAGTTAAGGTCCCAGGCTGGAGTTGGGTCTCTCCTGGGTGGTCTTAAGTTTTTGGCCTCTCTGAGGAACTACTTGAGCAGTGGATGAGAAAAGGGGGGTGGCTCTGTGTTGTAATGAGCTGAAATGGGTGAGGCGTGAATTTTGATGGAGGAAAAGGAAAGGCTCTTGTGAAGCATCTCAGTTAAGTATTGAAGAATCTGAGGTAAATTGGGCACTGCTGTGGCCATCCCTTGAGTTTGGTTCCAGGCACAGAATCTTTTCCGTTTTTCAGCATAAGATTTTCTAGTACTAGGCCTCCTTGCCTCCAAAATGACACCCAACACTTGTTTACTGAGGGATGGTAATGGAGAGATTAGGTAAGTAGCCAGGATGCCAGGTTCAGGGTTTGAAGCTGGAGGTGCAGAATCTGGCTCTCTAGCTGTGACACACTATGCAAGAGGGGGTACCAGTGTTGGAGTGGCCAGTCTGGTGCAATCAGTATCATCCTTGGTTTGTCCTGTTTGATCTATAGTAGTACTTTGGAGAGGAGAGGCAGAGGAGGAAAGGCATAAACTGATATATTTTTCCAGCTGAAGGACAGAGCATCCACTTTCCAAGCTTGTTTGTGGGGAGTCCTTGTGCAGAATTTGTCCAATTGGTAGTTCTGGGGGGAGGCAAACAGGTCTACATCTAGGCTCCCCCATTTGTTGATCAACATGTTGAAAGTCTTTGGTTCCAGTTTCCACTCATGTGGGTCCATGAGATTTCTGCTTAGCTCATCTGCCAGTGTATTTAGTTTTCCTGGCAGGAACTGAGCCTGTAGATTCACTTGGTAGCTCAAGGCTGTGTTCCACAGAGCCATGGCTAGTCTGCAGAAGGGGTAAGAATGGGTACCCCCCTGCTTGTTTATGTACCACATAACAGTGGTGTTGTCCGTCTTTACCATTAATTGTCCTAGAAGAATGTAGTCCTTGAAGGCTGACAGAGCATTCTGTACAGCTAACATTTCTTTTTGATTGATATGCAGGTGCATTTGACTTGGATTCCATTTCCCTGAATGTACTTCCCTGCCAGGTGAGCCCCCCATGCATAGTCTGATGCATCTGTTGTTAGGGTTTGGGTGGCAGGGGGTAGAGGGAATGGTAGTCCCTTGTTTTGGGGGCAGGCCTCTGCCCACCAAAGGAATTCTAACAGTAGGTGAGGTATGATAGGAATCATTGCTTCTAGATACTGAGAATATTGACACCATAGGCTTTTTAGGTACCACTGTAGTTTCCTCATATGCAGTCTTGCATATGGAATTAGTAGAATGCACGAGGCCATGAACCCCAAGGCTTGCAGTATTTGCCTTGCAGATAGCAGGGTTTTTGTGGCCATTAGTTTGAAGTAAGTTGTCAAATGAATTTGTTTCTCTGGCGTGAGGAAAGCCATATGGGAAGTTGTGTTCAAGCTTGCTCCTAGGAATATAATTTGTTGACAGGTACCAGATGTGATTTATTTTCATTTATGGTGTACCCTAGACAAGTTAACAACTTTTGCACAAATGCCAAATGATTCAGAAGTATGTCCTGGCTTTTTTGCCTGAACTAGACAAACATCCAGGTATGGGTATATTTAAATATCTCTTTGCCTGCAAAATGCAATGAGTGGGGCTAGGCACTTTGTGAATACCCTGGGTGCAGTAGATAAGCCAAAGGGCAGTGCAGAGAACTGATAGTGCATGCAGCCTGCTTTGAAGTGTAGGTATTTTCTGCAAGATTCCCTGATTGGGATGTGCAGGTAGGCTTCCTTTAAATCCAGTGTTGCCAACCAGGCATCTTTGCCTATGATGGGAAGCAACTGGTGAAGAGTTAGCATCTTGAATTTTGGAATCACCAAAAAGGTGTTTGGGATAGAAAGGTCCAGGATAGGACAGCATGAGTTGTCTTTTCTGGGTACCAGGAAAAGTCTTTAGTAGAAACCTTGTCCCTTTTCCTCTTCTGGTACATTCTGAATAACCTTTAATCTTAAGAGAGAGAATACTTGCTTTTGAGCCTCTGCCCACTGATTTGGGGGTAGATCTGGCCAACCGTTTGGGGTTGGTAACATGTGGAAGTGAAATCTGTATCCTTGGGAAACTATATTTAACATACATTTGTCCTGGGTAATGAGTTCCCAGTTTTTTGCTTGCAGAGCAATCTTTCCCCCTAAAGGAGCAGTCAGTTGAGAAATGCTTGGAAGTTTTAAAGTTGTCATTGAGACAGCTTACCATGGGGGGAGTCTTACTACTCCCTGATTTGGAAGTAGGAGCCCCTCGCTTCTTAGTCCTGTGCATACTCTGGGACTGAAGCCTGGATGTTCTATTGGTTCTGGGTTTGAACTGAGAAGGCATGGAAGAGGCAGGAAAGGACCAATTTTTTGAGGGCCAATGCCTACTAAATCTTGGAGGCTGCACTTGTAAGAAATCTTTAACAGTTTGCACAGATTTAGCTTTTTCCTCAATCTTTTTAAGAACTTCTTCTGCTTTGTTGCCAAACAGGCAGTTCTGATTTAAGGGAGCATCCAGCAATTTAGTTTTAACATGATCTGGCAAAGATTGCTCCTTAAGCCAAGCATGCCTTCTAAGTACAGACCCGGTGACAGCAGCCCTGCAAGATGCCTCTAGTGAATCAAAACCACATTGCAAAGTATGTTTTCCAACCTGTTCAGCACAATGCATTAAATCCTGTAAATCCTTATTTTCAGCACAATCAGGAATCAACATAATTTTCTGTTTAAGCAATCCAATAATATGCTGCTGATACTTTAACATATGAAACTGGCAATTTAAGGCCCTGATGGCCAAGGTTGCAGAGGTGTATACCTCCTTACCCCATCTATCCAGGGCCCTGGAATCTCTATCAGAGGGGGTAGGATTTTTGGCATAGTAGCCTTAATGCCCTTGGGTCCCTGTGAAATGGTCTCAGGATCTGCAGTAGGATTTTTAAAAATGAACTTGTGAGAATCAGGAACCCTGTAATATCTATCAGGTTTTCTGGGAGCAGGAGGTAAAGTGTAAGGGGCCAAGCTAGATTCCGAAAAGGCATGGTCAACAATGTCCAGCACAGGAGGAAGAGCTAAAGGCCTGTGTTGTGGCAGGAGTAAGAAATCTCTAAGTCTCTTTTTAGAATCAGAGTAATCCTGGCTTTCCCAGTGAAAATGCTCCCTAAGATTATGCAAGGTTTCACCAAAAGAAAAATCCTCAGAGGGAGAAGCAGAAGGAATAGAGTCCTCTGCATCAGAATCCTCATAGGTAGATAAGGGTAAATCCTGGTCATCAGAGGAGACAGAAATTTCAGAATCTTGGTCAGAAGTATCATAATCAAATTCAGTCCTAGGTCTCTTAGAGGGGGAAGGTTGGCTTCCTCTGATTAAGGTAATAAGGTCTTCAGCCATTCTTATCATTTGTTTTTTAGGCATAGAGGCCTGAACATGAGGTCTGGGCATCGGTTTCCTAGACACAGTTCAAGTTTTAGGCCTTGAAGAAGAAGATGGCGTCAGTTTAATATGCAAGTCAGTAGGCCTGAATACACCCTCAGAAGATGATGCCTGCACAGCGGCTCTGGACCCATCCAAGGTAGAGACATCCGCAGGTACCACAGTTGAAGCATCTCACTACATACTGGACTCCAAATGGGTCTCAGCAGAGGCCTGCAAATCTGAAGTAGCAGGTATCAGGGGCTGCGAAAGCCCCTCACTGAGTACCGGCGAACTGGTGACTAGCTTAGGAGAAGCATCGTCGGCAGCTTTGGACCTAGGCGGCCTGTCTCTGTCTTTATCTTTGCGTTTTTTCAGAATGTCGGTAGTCAGCTGGCTTACCAAAGACATATCTGGATAATTGAACTAAGTACCAAAATATTTAGAAGCGAAAATATACTGACGACAAATAGTTCATGGTTTAAATAAGGCACAAAACTGACAGCGAGGTACGTCGTGGTCAGGGCCTAGGGAAGGAATACTGTACGATTGAAAATCTTTATGAGGTATTTGCTTTCCACAAGAAATACATTTATTGACTTTTACTGACATCGGTTTAGAGCAAGAAAAAGTTTCCCCAACGGGGTACTTAGCTTTAGTTGAAGACTTTGGTTCTGAAACTCGAAAATGAAAGTTTCAGGAGTCGCCGACCAGCACTTGTGAACTGCTTCTGCTTCAGGCAATGCACGGCAAGGAAGACTGATGTAATGGTGTCAGCTGCATGCTTTATACCCCTGACGACCTGACGTCATGGATGATGAGACAGCAACCGACGCAGGACCCAAGACTTTGAAAATCAGGCCGACTGAGGGCTACTGCAAGCAGATAACCCAAATGTGATGACTGCAACAGTGAAACAAGAAGAACATCTGCAACTGCCAGATATGTCTGGTCCACTGGTGTTTGCAGAAATGTGTGAGCATGCCCAGTATGACATTTCAGTATGCTGTTGACTGACATTGCCTTCCTTTCTCTTAGTGTGTGACCATGCCCAGTATGGCCTTCTGTATTGAATGTGTGGATAGTGTCCAGGTAGTTTGTGCTGCAGTGCTGACCTTTGTGTTGTACACCGACAGGTAGCATGCTGTCTCTGCAGGGTATATATTGATCATTTGGCTTTGACTGTTACTACATTTCTGCATAGCAGGGGGGGGGGCACACCTGACTGTTTCTACATTTCTACACAGGAGTGGGGGGGGGACCTGACTGTTATTACATTATTATGTAGGATGGGGGGAACACCTGACTATTACTCCATTTCTACACAAGATTGGGGGGGGCACACCTGACTGTTATTACATTACTATGTAGGATGGGGGGTGCACACCTGACTATTTCTACATTTCTACACAGGATTGGGGGGGGGCTCACCTGACTGTTATTACATTACTATGTAGGATGGGGGGGCCCACCTGTCTATTTCCACATTTTTACACAGGGTTGGGGGTGGGCACATCTGACTGTTATTACATTACTATGTAGGATGTGGCGGCACACCTGACACTTGTACATATTTGCTATGACTGTACTGGTATGTCAAGTACTCCATTTAATTCTGTATTGCTAACTATCATGCTGACTAGAGGCATACCAGTGTACTACAGATCATGGTTTTGGTTGCCCTACATATTATTGTCTGACTTCCTACCCTTCAAAACTAACATCCGACTGCTTGCCGTGCTGTGGTCTGTCTGTGTAGGCCTGGGGTGGTTAACCATAGCCATCATTCAGGGGCCATAGCACAGGCTCTGTTTTGGTTTGTCTACAGCTGTCCTGCTGGCTGAGACTGTTGTTGGGTATGTGATTTGTCCTGACAGGCATGTGTGGGTCATATGGACACACATGTCGCTCAGCACATTTCCTGCAGTGGGTTGTGTCACCCTGTGTAGTACTGGTTACTATGGTGACTCCAGTATGTGTTACAGATGTCATAGTGACACTATAGGTGTCTACTGTCTGCTGCCATAACATTCAGCCACCTAATTCTCTTGCATGCTCACATCCATACTATAGCTACAGGCAATGGCACATTCTACCCCATTTGGCAAATGGTAGGTTGATTGACTTGCCTTGAGGGTGTGCCAGACTTGCGGATGGTGCTGGAGGGCTGCCTATGTCAGATGCACATAGTACACTCCCTATACATGGTTGAGCACAAGGAGTGTCATGTTTGGCATCCCTTTTACTGTATGTGTGAGTCAGAGAGAGGTGTCATTCCCTGGGTCCCTACTGTGTCAGTGCATGTGCTATGCGTTGCCTCTTTGCCAAGGCAAGGGCATACTGGGAATGCCTCCTTCTGCCTACTGGGGCAGGCTCAGGTTGTTCCTCCTCCGAGTCCCTCTGTGCCTGTGCAGGCCTTGGTATTGGTGGGGGGCTGTGTGGCCCTGCCCCGTGCTGTTCCTGCTGCAGCTGTTTCCACAGGATCATATTGTGTAGCATACCACATACCATAACAATTTGGGTACATGTAGCTGGTGAATACTGCAAGGCTCCACCGGATGTGTCCAGACACTGGAACCATGAACTGAGCATCACAAATACACACTCTATTATATGTCTGGCCTGTGTGTGTGCCTCATTATGGCATTCTTGTTCAGGTGTGTGTGCATTTCTGATGTGTGTCATCAGCCATGGCTCCAGTGTATACCCAGCATCCCCCACTAGGTGACAGTAGGGGATGTCCCCACTGGCAAATCTCTGGTACAGCTGCATCAGATGCCATATGTTGGAATCTTCATAGCTTCCAGGGCAGCCAGCACACACATTCATTATAATGCCCTTGGCATCACATACGACCTGGCAGTTGATGGAGGGGATGCCCCTGCAGTAGATGTGGGCCCTACCCTGCTCACCGGGTGGTGCTTTGATGCATATGTACGTGCAGTCTATAGCACCCACTACCCCAGGGTATTCTGCTATTTGATGGAAGAGATGCATATTGCTGGTCAACACCTCACGGGTGTTGAGGAAACATACATGCTCACTGGCATGTGCTGACATGGCATCCAGGAACTGGTGGAATGCTCTGGATGCTGATGCCTGTGAGATCCCCATGATGTCCTCAGTTGTGCTTGGGAGGTACCTGTGGCTAGTATACCTAGGCCTACACATACCTAGGTATCCACTGGGATGGGTTCGCCTTGGTCAGTTTGGTGTGTCAGGTGTGGCCAGCACAGCTCAACAATTTGCTGTAGGAGGTCTCTGTCCACCCTATAGCACTCCACTATCTCCAGCTCATGTAGCCCCTGGGAGGTTACCCTGGGTCTGTACACTCTTCTCCGTCTCCTCACTGTGAGTTGTTCGGCAGCATTCACATCCTCACCACCCTCAGCCTCTTGCACATGCTGTTCTATGTTGCCTGCTGCAGCCCTTTTCATTTTGTAGGTTTGTTTGATAACATTTCCCCGTTTGTATACACCGGTGGTGTAGAGTGTGGGAAAAACCAGAGGGGAAGGTGTTTGCATAGTTTATAGTAGTGTTCCGGGCTGGGCTGGTCTGTTGCCTGTGTAATTGGCTGGTTCTGATACATTTCACCTGCCAGTTATGCTAGCTCTCCTTGATTACCTTCCTACTGCTGTTTTCCCTTCCCATTGCCTCCCTGTTTAAGCCCGTGTGCGTGCCGCACAGAGTGCTTAAATCTGCACACTGCTGCTATTTCCTGGTTAAACTTCTTTTTTGTTCCTGTAAAACCAGATGTGCAGCACGTACACACGCTTAGGCTTTGTAAAGAGTGCTAGGCAGGTTTAGACACACCCCCTAGCTTAGATGTGCTAAGCTAGGAGAAAACCCGAGCCACAGGGCTCCAATCTGCTTACAGTATGTCTGACACACGCCCCCATGATGTCACCTACCTCCTAGGCTTGCACCAAAGCTATTCCTACTTTTACACTGTTGGGACCTGACTCACATGCTGGGGAAAACTGGGATTCACTATCCTTCCCCTCATTTGCATAGGATTGCCTGCTAATGCATAGTTACATGTCTCACAATGAGCCTCCCTCCTTAGCAACCACTACTCACTGGCCAGGTTGTCTTCTGCCTGCCATTGACTCGCATGGCAGAATACTGATTTTAGTTAGAATGCTTATTTTAGGTTTATTTTATTATTTTCCCCCCAATCCTGTTTGCGCGCCGCTGCCCTAAGCTTAAACAACAGAGATCAGCTAAAAAAAAATAAAAGTTGTTTTTTTTTTTATTTTTTTTGTTTTGTTTGCAATGCCAATGGCCTTATATTTGGCCATTGGCATGGTTACTACTTGATATGCAGCCTTTATTTGGTACTGGCATAGCTCCGTTTTGGATTTTGCAGAAATGTACTCGGTTACTAACCAAATACATTTCTGCAGATAGCACTAGTCTTGCACGGACTGTTGCAAGCTTCCTGGATTGCAAAATCACCTAATTTGCATGGATTTCACCTGCAAATGGGGTGATTAGCATACCAGGGCTTAGTCCGTGCAAGATTAGTGCAGGAGTGCTCGTGCATGCCCCTGCAGGCTGTTCCTGGATCGCACGGCAGACATATTGCCTGCTTGAGCTCCTGCACCAATCTTGCACTCCATGCGAGCTTTTGAGAATCTGGGGGCCTGTCTTTCTAAAATAAGTGTCCATGCACCACCCCTTTCATTTAGTTCAAGCACATCAATTATAATAAACTTAAAAGAATGGTCAGTTTTTTTCTAGACAATGTCTGGCTAGGGCATTAGTTTCTTTTTTCAACCTAATATCACTAAGGTGTTCATATACCCTTTTTCTAAATTTCTGAACACAATTCACAGTAAACCACCCTCTCGGTGTTACATGAATATCTACCCTTCAACTTCATCTTCACATTATTAATCTTTACATAACTCACTTCCAGCATATAAGAGCAGTAGGGGCAAGATCCACATTTCTTCATACCACCCACCTCATGAATCCTGGCATTACACTCCAAAATGCCCTTTAAATTATTCCCTGTATGGTACACTATATTAGGTTTTCCACACACAGTCCCTAATTTCCTTATCATAAGTAAAATTTTCCAATTTTTGGACAAAATAGCAATGATCTGATGACTATTTTTATTAAATGTTGTGATAAAGGTACAGTGAAATCATCCATCACTGTCCCTACTATTATTATCATTAATGCATAAAATATCCATTTGTAGATGCTCTGGTATGGTAACATCTACTCCAGAAGTGGACCACTCTCCACCCATGATGGGAAGAAAATGTCCCCCTTCACGCTTGTTTACTACCACTGAGTGTTATGGATCACCTCTTTTTCTAAACATACTCTTTAAAACTTCGCATTCATTTAAGAATGCTTCAAAAGTGCTCATTATCCGGGCTGCTCTAAAAAATTGCCCCTTAATTACTGCCTTTTTCTGTTTAAAAGGATGGGCACTATCATAAAGTAAAGAACTGTCAGAGTATGTTTCTTTCTTAAAAATCCGGGACACAAATACCTTATTGTAAGTATCTTTCATAAGCCACACATCCAAATAAGAAATCTCTTTACTATTAACAGCGTGTGTGAAAAATAAAAAAAAAGATGTTGTCTTGTTAATGTACTCCTAAAAAACAGTAATCTCATCTTCAGGACCATTCCAATAAAGAAAGATATCATCTAAAAAATTACTATATAATTGACAAAAGCGAAAAGATGGGAACAAAATAAAAAACTTTTTCTTCCCCTCGTCCATGGCTTTAATGACTGTCTGAAAGAAGTCAATCAAATTTAGCAGACATGACCTCCTCTTGACAAAGCCAAACTGTGTGGGATCAAGTGTTTGGAGGTTGCCAATGTCCTTGTTAATGAGGTCCATGATAATCCGTTCCATGGCCTTGCAGATCAGGCTAGTTAGGCTTATGGGTAAGGCTAGTTAGGCTGATGGTTCTATAATTTCCCGGATCGGTGGACGCTCCACTTTTGTGTAAAGGGATGACAGTGGCTGTCCTCCACTCAGCTGGGATGAACCCAGTACTCAGGCTTTGGTTAAATGGGGTACCTAATGGTGCTGCAAATTCCTTCCTGAGTTCACGTAGGATGCAGCCTGGGATGTTATCGGGTCCCATGGAGGCTGTATTTTTTACCTTTGCGACAGCAGTGATGGCCTGTTCCCTAGAAATAAGTGGAAGGGGGCAGGTACTGGGGATGTCCTTATTTACTGATGGGGGGGCAGAGGGGTAAAGTTTTCACTGAATCTGTCAGCCAGCAAGTTTTCTATATATATGGCATTTGTATATGTGGTGTCCTTGACCACCAGTTCTGAACAGATCAGGGTGCCTCCATTGAGGTTGTGGACATATGTGAAGAAGGAACTTATGACTGTCTCTAGTAGATGTGGCCAATTTGGACTCAAAGTTTGCTTTGGAGGATTTCACTAGTGCTCTTATTTGCTTGTTCAGGCTAAACAGACATTGCTTCCAATCGGGCACCTTCTTCTTCTTAGTCTTGGACAGCAATTTTTTTTTCCTTTTTGTTATAGAGTTTATTTATTGCAGATGTCCACCAGACAGGTTTACTCTTCCTTGCAGAGGATGACTTAGTCCTGTCAGGTATTCCTGATTCCATGCATCTATATAAATGCTCGTATAGTGCTTTAGCGTAGTTTTGGATATTGGTGCCAATTCCTACAGAGGGGAGGGGGCTGTGAAGCTGTTTATACCATCCCTCAAGAGGCTGTAATCAGCTTTGGAGAAGTTTTTATGTCTGATCCTAGCTAGAGGGAGGGTTGGGGGAGATGGTGACTTCGAAAGTGACCGCTTTGTGGTCAGATCTTACCAGGGAGGATGATACTATAGGGATGCTGCAGTGGTTACTCATGTTGGTTGATACCAAGTCCAAGATATTATCACCCCTTGTGGGGGTATTGACTAGCTGTTCCAAGGCATTTGCATTGACAAAATCGAGTAATCTCTGGGCATTTGTGTTCTGGCATGAGTAGTTCTTCCAACCAATGTTTGGGAAGTTAAAATCACCCAGGATCAGGGTCAATGGCTGAAACTTGAAAGATTTGAACAGGTCCAAATAGGTGGATTGGGCATCTTGAGTGCAGTTTCATCTTTTCTTTTTTTTTTTTTTTTTTTTTATTGTATCCTGTTAGAAAACTTGATCCCATATAATCTGCCAAGTTCTGGAGAATGATACAATAATTCCTCTGAGACTATTGGTTACACAGCTAATGTACATACTGTGTAGGGAAATAATTGATGCTCTTCTGCAGTATTTCACGTCTACAAAATACATTTATTGCATCTTGTTTTAGCCTCGTGGTAGATAAAATTATGTAGTAGACATTTTATCAATGAAATATATCACTGCAATAAATGCTGGATGTACTATTCTCATCTGTTTCTATTATTGTTAATTGTAACTTTGACAGATTATTCATCATTAATAAAATAATTTTCTAAAGAATTCTTATGTGGATTTCAATTTTTCCTTGTTATCATAGGTTCATAGGTAGGTACTAGGCTATCGGCCCAAGGGCCTACATAAGCCTAGCCAACAAGGTTCCCTGGCTTACGCCACCCAAGAAAGTTATTTTCCTGTGACACTGTCGAGCAGAGACACAGAAGTGATCCCCGGGGTGTATTTCCTATTTCCCATCCACTCATCAATATTTTTCTTGAAGAGTGCTAATGAAGAATTTTGCTTGACATAGATGGGTAGCCTGTTCCAGGGTATGGGAAGTCTCTGGGATAGGAATCTATCCCTCCAGCATGTCCTGTTTATTGTGGTGACAAGGTTTAGGTCCCTAGAGCGTGTAGCTCGGAGGGATTGGGATTTCTTTAGGTGTAGCATGTCCAACAGCTCTGGGTTTGACATAGCTTTATATGTTAGGCAGAGATTACCTCGGAGTAGGTGATATGCTATGGATTAAAGCTGGAGTTTTTTGAGGCAGTCAGTGTAGGGCATTTGTTTGAGTCCAGCAATCCTCTTTGTGAGGTACTTCTGTGGCCTTTCCAGCTGCTGCAGATGTCTTGTGAGGTACATTCCAAAAGGGGAGTTATACTCTATAAAGGGTCTAATGACTGTCGAGTAGAGGGGAATGATGACCTCTTTTTTCCTGGATGAGAACTCTTTTATGATGAGGTGTGCCACGTAGAAGGACATCCTGACTACTGTGGCAATGTGACTATCAAAGGAGAGACTACTATCCACCTGGGT
Source organism: Protopterus annectens (assembly GCF_019279795.1). Classification (NCBI taxonomy): domain Eukaryota; kingdom Metazoa; phylum Chordata; order Ceratodontiformes; family Protopteridae; genus Protopterus; species Protopterus annectens. The sequence goes on along the minus strand of NC_056737.1, from coordinate 152,900,842 downwards.
CCCAAGGTCTCTTATCACACATTCGGTGTTAAGTAGATTGCTGCCTATGTGGTAGTTCATGGGTACAGAGTTTTTACCAAAGGGGATGACACTGCACTTTTTGGCATTGAGCTTGAGGCCATGGCTCTGACACCAGGCATCTGTCTCAGAGAGGCCCTTCTGTAGGATGTTCACATCATTTGGGGATTTGACTATGGCTCCTAGTTTACAGTCATCTGCGAACTTCGTTAGCCAGAGGCCTTATGTGTTAGCCTGTACTTCAGAGAAGTAGATACCAAACAGGAGCGGTCCCAGGACGGAACCATGTGGTACTCCACTTGTCACTGGTTTGAGGTCAGATTTGGATTCTGCAACTTTTACAGTGTGGGTTCTGTCAGTGAGCCAGTTGGCAACCCATCTTGTGACGTAGGGATTTATGCCTAGTTTATTGAGTTTAGCTATAATTCCAGAATGGGGGATGGTGTCGAAAGCCTTGGCGAGGTCAAGATAGGCTGTGTGAACCACCTTAACCTTATCTACGGCTTTGGTGACTGCCTCAAAGAAGTCAGCTCAGGTAAAGGGCCAGACAGGAATATATTTACAGTGCACTGCTATGTTACAATATGTCCTGTTTGTGCAAAAGTTTCTTCATTTAATTTCTGGTGGCTTATATAAAATGCATCTATCAATCAAGACAGGCAAGTCTGTTACAAACAGACTATTGCAACTACCCTTTAAAACTGTGTCCAGTGACACCACATGTCCAAACAGGGTAAGTGTAGATTATAGCAGGCTGTTTACTGGGAAGGTAGAGATTATAGACCAAATGATTTATCAGCTCAGAAAGGTGGAAGGGAGGACTGTAATATAGAAAGAAAGATAGAAAGAAAAAGAATAGAAATGAAAACTAAAGAAGGTCAAAAATATGCAATGCATTTTTTAACAGACTCACATGATGCTTTAGCACAAAAACATATATTTAGGCATTAGCATAGGAAATGAAATAAAGAAACAATCACTAAGCTGCTGAGAAAAGTAGAGTAAACATGATATCTACCGAACAGTGTAACATGACAACCTCTCAGGGCATTACAGTAACTTAGATGCAGCTTTGGCCTGGCTATGTACTGACCTGGGGAAGTAAAGTATACAATAAATGTTTAATTATTGAAAAACTTAACATAATGTATAGACTTGTTGTATATGTACTTTACTGAACATCTAGTAAATATTAACGGCTCTTCATACACGAACTGCATTGTGCTCTCCCTGTAATTTGGTACCTATGGACTATGATATGCATTTCTCCTATAATTTTGATATCTGAAGAATGTTATATAGTTTCCCTGTAGTTCTGGCACCTATGGAATGTGTTGTTCTCTCTATATAGTTCTGGTATCTACAGTTTATGAATGTTTCTCTGTAAGTCTCATACCTGTGGAGTGTGTTGTTCTTTCTCTGTAGTTCTGGCACCTATGGACTATGAATGTTTCTCCATAATCCTAGTACCTGGAGATGATAGTGTTTTCTCTGTAATTCTGGAATCTATGGAATGTGCTGTGCTTTCTCTATAATGTTGGCATAGCTAGTCTATGGTTACTCTGGAAATAATTAGAGCAGTGACCTAAGACAATGGAAATGGCAGAGAGGATACTTAGTCTTTAAATACATTTCATCCATCAATCATCACTGTGGGAGTAATACCTTTATTTGCTGCACACAATATCCATGTACATAAATGGTCTTACCTATATTAATAGGCAAGAATGGAATTGAGTGGTTACATACAGGAAATTGGTTAGGGATTGATTAGTTACTTACTGGAAATTGGTTAAGACATGGATTGAGTGGTTACATACTGGAAATTGGTTAGGAAAGGGATCAAGGGGTTACATTATGGAAATAGGTTAGGCCATGGATCGAGACGTTACATACTATAAATTGATTAGGGTAAGGATTGAGAGGTTACATACTGAAAAATGGTTAGGAGAAGGATTGAGTGATTACATAATGTAAAATGGTTAGGCCATGAATTGAGTGGTTACATACTGGCAACTGGTTATGAGAGGGATCGAGTGGTTTTGTACTGGACATTGGTTAGGCCATGGATGGAGTGGTTACATACTGGAAATAGGTTAGGCCATGGATCGAGTGGTTATATACTGGAAATTGGTTAGGAGAGGGATCGAGTGGTTGCATATTGGAACTAGGTTAGGCCATGGATCAAGTGGTTACATACTAGAAATTGGTTAGGAGAGGGATTGAGTGGTTGCATATTGGAAATAGGTAAGGCCATGGTTTGAGAGGTTATATACTGGAAATTGTTTAGGAGAGGGACTGAGTGATTATACACCAGAAGATGATTTATGGTGGTGTGTAAACTCTACTTAACTCATTCATTTCAATAGAGCTCTGGAGGTATATACTCTAACTTCTAATGATTGCATGCTGAGCTTTTTTTTAAAAAAAAAATTAGTTGTCCTCACAGTTCAAACAGATGTTCATATCTTCGGAGGTATGAGGTTTCCTAAAGAAAAGCAAATGAAAAAAATGTTCAGCACAAACAAATCCTTATACTGGTGGTGCTATTCAGCAGATTCCAGGTTATAAACTGGATTTTATGTCATAATAAATATGGCAAATATTAATTTTGTAATATTTTGTAAGCAACTTGCAGTATCTGTCTAACCACTCAAACTACACATACTGTCAGCAGCACTGTGTGTGACCATCTCTGAGTTTTTATAGTGGGCGATGCAGATCAAGCTGAGTTAATTGGTTGTTGAGATGCTTAGAAAAAAAGTATTAAAATTACAACAATATAAATAAATAGCAGCACAAACAGGGGTCAGACATCAGTGGAGTTTGTCCTTCATGTAAGATGAAATCTTTCATTAGTTTTTATGCAACACAATTTTGGAATTACTCATGGAAATGAACAGCCTACATCAGATGCCTAGAGGCATCAGTAGGATATGCCTACAGAAAGACGTGGAGGTGTTACTAGGCTGTAATGCAAACATTTATATGTGTGACGTAAACACTAATACCAGTGGGGAGATGCATGTTAACATTGTTCTAAGGATGCACATTTCCAATTTCTTGTCATATATTCATGTATCTTTGTGTCTTTTCTGTTTAGAATGGAGTAATACACACGGGTTTAATTGATAAGAAAGGATAAGCGGTTAAAACAACATCTAGTAGCGTGGAAGGAATATGGCATTACTGAAAACATGGTGGGGCAAACATTTTTGTGTAAGAAAAATAAAGTCCTTCTTCACAGAAGGAGTGAAGGAATATATATTACTAATCTGTATCTGTTATGTTGCCTTGAAAAAGTAACTGAAGTGAAAGAGACTTGTGTAAGGACAACAAAAATACTGAAAGTAATCGAGTAACTGCACCAGAGCTAACACCCTCAAACTCTGAGTACTACTTTTTTAACCTATAATGAGACTCACAACCTCAGTACAGTAATACTTTCTGTATGATCATAAAAATGCTGCTTTTTCCCTGAACCTGAAATGTTCACTGTCCATCCAATTTGGAGATTTAAAGATACAACTAGGACTACATTGTGAACAACCTGCATGGATATAAAACATGAGTCAATCAGCTAAATAGAGAAATACACTCAGCTATACTTCATTGTTTTACGGATGAATGTTCAAAAGCATAAACTAAACAGGGCAGAATATTCTTTCTTATTCAACACATGTAACTATAAAATAGCACTGTGGCACATGGCATTATAATTCTACACTATCCTGAATCAGTACTAAAGAATAAGTGTCACAGAAGCACAGTAATTTAGTGGTTTAGGCACAGAATTCACTCTGTATAACCGCCCCCCCCCCAAAAAAAAAGGTGTGATCTTCATGGAGCATTCCCATAAAAATGAAATACAAACCACAAGAGTAAAGGAATGTCAGAGAGATAGATAGAGCAAACATGATCTCTGTGCTTCTGACTAGGCCATGACAGCTGTATAACATATAGCTTGTAGATGCTGTTAGCCCCACTGAGGTAATTTTTCACAGATACAGTGTCAAGGCATCTAGAAACAACATCAGGAATTACATGTATATAATGTGGTAATATCTAAGCTAAATAATGACATCAAAGTATATCATTTTATTAAAATAGCTACCCAAATAAACACAACTTTAGCTGTACTGGTACAACTTACATCAAAACAATTGCTTCTTAAATCCACAGGGATCCTCTGCATATGTGTGTATCATTTGTTAGCCACACTTGCTAAAACAGAGTTTGAAAAATCTATCCTAGGTGGGATATTGCATCTTAGAATGCTTATTCTAATCCAGACGCTATCCCAGAGGCCCAATGTTACTTTGTTCTCATTATCACCTTTTTCAAATACCACACTGGTGTATTCTGTCAGAAGTTTGCCAAGATGAAAATAATATATATTCTGGTATGAAGGAACATGCTGCAGTTATTTATGGAACACCGGGGCCTGGTCAGATTATCAGAAAGCACACCTACACCTATGCCTGTGTGTTTAGCTGACTAGAAGTGCTATTTAAGGAGCTGTATATAAGAACAGCTTATTTGTTTCACTGTTTCCTGATATAAATTAACTTCAGCTTCTCTTCCAATACTCACTCATCTGCTTTTTATTTATTCTAACTTCACTCATGTAGCATGCAGCTGTCACTTCTCCAGATACTCAGACATGAAATGTGCTTCCATTATTTTAGGAACTAATGTCTTTTCCTGGTTTTCACCTTCAGAATCTATTTTCCTCAGTTTCACATCCCTGTCATATCTGAAGTGTGCAACAAAACTAAAGCCGTGGCTTGATGCCAGTTGGCATAAATCCAGCCGACAAGCAGATCTTTTTTTTAATTTTTCTAGTTCAATTTCAAAGCAGATAAGGGTGAAGGTCATGCAGAACCTGGTAAAACAGACCATGTATCATAAGTTCTGTTAAGAAAGAAAGAGTAAAATGGATTCCCAGTGGGTTTTGCAACTGAGATATATGACTAAAACTGCAACTCATACTTCTGAATGAGGATCTTTGCTTCTTGTTTCCTTTAGTTGAAGCAAGCATATATTTCTTATCCAGACTCATTATGAGTTCATTACCTTTCTCAGCTGATAGTTTGACTGTCTTTTATACATTATGTAGACCACATTTGATATTATACAGTCATAGAATGTACAAGGGAACTGGCTCATGTGACTATTTATGCCTTTCTAGTAACTACTCTTTGACCTTGCCTCCTTTTTCAAGGAGCAATAAGCCATTCATATGGAAAGGGGGAGTGCATTTACAAATACGATCCAGTTGTCTAACTCCTTCTTAAAGGAAGATACTGTGTCAGCCTGCTTGATATGGAGAGGAAGTTTGTTCCAGAAAAGGGGTAGTCATTACGTGACAAATCTGTCTTCCCTATGATTTGTTCATTTGGTGAAGCAGGTTCAGATCTCTGGTTCTAGTGTTCACTGGGCTGTTTGATTTATGAACAAATAAGGGGTCTTTGACTGCCAGATCCCTAATGGCCTGGACGGCAATGCATATATTGCACCACAAGAGTCTAGTGGACATTGAATACAGGAACAAGGCCTCCAGCTTCTCTTGGCAGCTCAGGTCCTTTAATCCCATGAACTTTTTTGTCAGGACCCTTTGAGGTCTCTCCAGCTGATTGATATGCCTAATAAAGTACATCCCAATGGGAGCATTTTATTCAATAACTGGTCTGATCACTGCAGAATATAGAGGAGTAAGAACTTCCTTGAACTAGAGGATATCCCTTTTGTAAAAAAGAAAAATTGTGCCATGCCAGCACAGCTGTAGCAAATAACACAATGTATTGCTTTAAGGAAGGGTTTACATGAAATAACAATATATGATGTTCACCAGGAACACATATATGTAGGAATTGCACTGCTTGCAGTCATATATATACAGGAACCTCTTTTACTCACCCACAGCTCAAAGTTAAAATAGAGCTTGAATTTTATGCAGATTGCAGAACTAGAAATATAGTTTATTTTAGCTTCTGTCAGATTTGTTATGCATTTTATATAGGTAAAATGAATTGTTCTTTGAAAGATAGAATTTTAGAATATTGTAGAGATATTAGAATTAACAAAGACACCAGTGCATTAGCTCAACATATAAATAAGGAAAGTGCACACAATATATTTAATTTGTTTGTATTAGAAGTAATAGAGGAAGGTATAAGAGGTGGTAATTTAAAGAATATAATAGAAACTGCAGAACAAAAATAGATTTTATATTTTAGTGATGATAAACCACCAGGTATAGACAATGTTATTTCACGTAAACCCTTCCTTAAAGCAAGACCACTTAGACATAAATCGCATTGGTTGTCTTTAATCAGCAATGTATTTTTTATTGAACATAAGGATATATTTACATGAGTTCTGTATTGTATGTATGCAACGTTTTTAAAGTAGTGCTTTCATTGGAGGTATGTGAATGCACAGTAAGCTGATTGGTTTGTGAGTTATTTAAATGAGTAGCTTTTTATGAATGTAGTAGTCTGATGATGCGATTTGTTTATCGCAAAAGCTCTCACTCAAGTTATGTTTTAATAAATTGTGTTATTTGCTACAGCTGTGTTGGCTCGGCACCGTTTTTCTTTTTTTATATTTATTACATGTATTTGGAGCCAAACCGTTATCCAGATACTTGTTTTTGGTTTTGAAATCCCTTTTGTGACTAGCTATGCCAGATAGAATGACTTCTTATCCGCTGTTGTAAAATGAAAACTAAGGAGATGGGATTATCTACCTATGTTCCAGGGAAATTTCTAGCCATGTTCTATGTTCTCTCATTTTTACGTAGGATGTTTTCTATAGTATAAGCCTTGTGGATAGTTTGTTTGCCAAATGGAACAACATTGCATTTTTTATGATTTAGTGTTAGTCTATTTTCAGCTAATCATCAAAGTTAGGCACCCTCACTAGCAGCTCTTTTTCTTTAAATGTGGGGACAGATCTACACCATTACAATGCTGATTTACTGCCACCTGTTTTTAATCAGATGGGATAGCATACTGTTTAGCTGGGAAGATAATTTGTAAACATTCAGAAATTGTGATAAATGTAGCACATAATATAAAACTTAATGCTGTCACCTAATTTATAAGCCTGTGAAAAGCCATACCCTTCTGTGATATACCCTCTAGCTGTGCGCCAGACATGCTTTATAGTTACTGTCTGAGTGGACGTGCCTGGCGAAACTGAATAAAGTGAAGTGAAGTTATCTGTGTCACCTTCAGGTCCATGAGAATAATAATGTCCCACAGAGCTACATGGAGCAACCTCAAACCTATCTGAGTATGTGGGAAGCAATTTAAAAAGATTGAAATGACAAACTGGTAATCAGTTCAGCAGTACGATTTTTGATGTACATTACAGTCCTACAGTACTACATCTAGTATGGCTGATCCCTTGTTTCGAGTGCACACTATCTAATCCAGGTTACTGTTGTTGACAAAGTCCAGGAAACTTTATGCCTGTGAGTTACAGGTAATGTACATTTCCCAGTCTATACAGTGGTAGTTAAAGTCTCCCATGAATAGGGTGTTTGGTTGGATTTTGAGTGCCTCCAGTAGGTCCTGGTACAAGCTGTGAGCTTTGTTGGTTACAAAAGGTGACCTGTAGCTGGCCAGGACATGGTAAAGAACTTTGTCTATGGAGACTTGGATGTGGATGAACTCTAGGGCATCATCCTGTTTAACTAATCTGGAGTTGTATCTGTTGCTAATGTAAATGAGACACCTCCACCTTTAGCCACTGTCTATATTGCTGTTGGTCTAAATGTGTGGAAGGCACTGTGACCTTGCACTGCTGGACTATTCTCTGTTTTTTTGAATCAAGTCTCAGTAATGGCACAGTTATCTATATTTTCCAGAGTAAGGAGAGTTTGCAGGGCTTGGAGTTTCTTGTTTAGACTGCTTTGATTTTTTTTTTTTTTTGCTATGTTGGTAATTTTGCCATTTTGACATTGCTTAAAAAAGGTTCTAAGTAGTGGATAAAGTTTTAGCCAATATCCGAAAGCCCGGGGGGAACAGGTGCAGACTATTCTTGTCAAAGCAATATGGTCTTTAACCATGTCCTCCCATGCTGATAGGTATTAGATCCCCCTGGAGTGACACCAGAAACTAAGCCAGTCATTAAAATATTGTTCATTCATACTGTGACATCATGCTTGGTGATGGTAGAATGCAGCTCAATGCAAGGCACGCACATGTCTAGTAACATATTCAGAGATATCCATGTCTCTTTTCATATAGTCTAATGAGGTATGTCTCAGGTCATTTACACCAACATGGACTATGATAAAATCCTATTTGTACCTGTGGTGGGTGCATGATATTACAAATCCTATCTCCAGATAGGTAACTAACCATTATTTTCTCCTTGTCAAGCCTTGGATGAGGGATATAGAATACTGCATGACTGGAGTGCATGGTAAAGTGTTTGCTTGACTTATGGACTTTGCTCTTTAGGGATAGAAAAATGAGAGCCAGCAGACTGTAGCATAAACATTTCTTAGCTCAAAGGCATGAAAAGGAGACAAAACAGACCGGTTTCGGCTGTAGAAATACAAAGACTTCTTCAGTGCAGTAAAGACATATTCACTTCTTCTCCTTTTTATAGCTTACCACTAAATGAAGCTCTAACTTAGTGAATTAATTATTCAATTAATCATACCAATTAAAGGTATTAATTAAGCCCTGGTGAAAACAGTGTCCCCAGTTTGATGATCCATTTCTTCTCTTTATTATTTAATATCTGATGCCAACTTGATTTATTTGTTCTCTGTCCAATGATTCTATCAATCACAGTAAAAGTAAAGGATGCATTCTTATGTACCCCAGTATGTTTGTATAAAGCATTCATGAGCTTCTTGTGTCTGACGTCACTTAAATGTTCAGAGATTCTGAATTTTACAGGCCTTGACGTTTGTCCCACATAAAATGCAAAGTAGCTGCAGGTAGCCAAATATATCACCCAGTCGGTCTGGCAGTTAGCAAAAAACAAAATATCAAATACTTGCCCAGTGTTTTTGCTGCTGAACTGGCATGTCTTCATCATCCTTCTACAGTGAGTGCAATGGCCACAGGGAAAACATCCCTTGGGTTGGTCCCCCACAAGAGTGGTTTGTATAGGATAACCTTTGCTTCTCCAGCTATGTTTGTAATGATTTAAGAATGATCCCAAATTCTTACTTCTCCTAAAAGAAAATTGACATCTGTCATCCAGAAACTCGCATATTTTGTTATCTGCCAAAAGTATGTTCCAATGTCTGCGGACATTGTTGAGTAGGACATCAGTGTTTCTACCATACATAGTGACCAGTCGGATGGTTGAATCCTTGTTCTTGATATTATCCCTATATGTTAAGAGATCCTGCCTGTCACGATTAGCCACCCAATGTCTGGCCTGAAAGATATTCCCCATTTTGTATTCTCTGTTCCTGAATCAAGTGGTAAGGTCTTCTTGGTATACCTGATAACCTTGGTATATCCTTGATATACCTCCCTCCCTCTTGGTATCCTGTTTTTATACTTGGTGGCTTTGCAGTTGCCCACCCCTACTGTAAATTTGATCTGAGACACTCCTCCCAGTCTAGTGTCATTAACTCATTTTACCTATTCCAGGGGAAAACATTTGAGAAGGCCAGCACAGTTAACTTCTGCTCCTCCTTTTCCCTTTCCACTTTACAAAAAAAATGTTTCTAAGCTTGTTTCCTGCCTTTCCTATAAGTTGTCTAGTCCTTATACAGATTTGCTGTATCCAGGACTGTTTGTAAGCTTCTGAGCCCCCAAGCCTTTCTGTGTTGGAGGGAAGCCTTCTAACTTAATTTTGTTTCTTAGAACTAACCAGTTTTCTAGTTTCAGTACTCACATCTGTTTCTTTGAGCTCAGCACTTGTTCAGAACTCATTGTAAGCACTAAATAAGCTACAAATTACTACAGCACTCAACTTTCCTCACTTGTCTAGAGGAAAACAGTTTTTAGTATTTAATAAATAAGCACCTATACAGTCATGTCTAAGGGTCAGCTCCCAGTGTTTTCTCCTGTCTACCTGATGAATCTGGGCATCTTGGGGCAATGCAGCAATTGCCTCATGTACACAGAAAACCCTCTCCTCCTACCACCCAACACTACAACCTGTGAGAGATGCACTTATATAACCAAACTGGAAACAACGCTCTCTTCATCCAAGACTGGACTAGACAGTCAAGAGGAAAAGGTAAACACTTGAACCACACCACACTCATTACATAGTCCCTCAAAACCTACACCACCAAAACATACACATAGAAACACAAAACACTCACCTACATTCACAGAGGCTCTCAAAAAAAATCTACCCAAGCAACAGGGACCTCCAAAGCAAAAATGCAAGCATCCTCCACCCCCCACCACAACCCAAATGACACATAGCACACAAACTCAGTGTGCCACTCAACCACAGCCCATAAGGCATAACAATGTACCCAACACTCTAGTCATAGGTGGCTCTATAGTCAGGCACACTGATGTTCCACTCACCAGGCTAAACAAGGAGAAAGTTACTATCAGCTGCCTGTCAGGTGCCAGGATCCACTACATAAAGCATGCACTCTGGTCACTCCACAGCAAGTACAAATATGACTCTGTCATTGTCCATGTTGGTGTGAATAACCTGAGATGTACCTCCCTGGACTATATGAAAAGAGACATGGAGGAGCTTTCTGATCTTGTAGCCCAAGCAGGTATGACCATAGCCCTGAGTAGCATCCTGCCATCACCCAGAATGATACCACAGTACAAGGACAAAATGATTGACTTCAACAATTGGCTAAGCTTCTGGTGTCTTTCTAAGGGGATCCAGTATCTGTCCGCCTGGGATGACATGATCGACAAACCACGATGCTTTGCCAGAGATGGCCTGCAGCTGTCGCCCTTGGGATTCCGGATACTGGCTAAGGCTTTTGCCACCCCTATAGTGCCCTTTTTAGGCAAGATTCAAATGACAAATTCACCACAATAACAGGAACAAGCAAACAAAATCTAAGGGTAATGCTACTTAATGCTAGAAGTCTAAACCTTAAAATGCACTCACTCGAGGCACTCCTTAAAATGGAGAACATTGGCATCTGTGCAGTGACAGAGACATGGTTCAAGGCTCCAGAGAGCACCCCTGCATTACCAGGCTATAATTCATACCACACCCTTCGGCCACCTAACCTGGACCAAAGCACTAAAGACAGAGGCGAGTCCATATTCATTAAGAATATCCGCACCTCCAGTCTAATTGCTCAGCATAATGCATCTGAGATTGTCCAAGTGCAACTAACTCTGGGCAAGACCACAATGCAAATTGTAGCTTGCTACAGATCCCCCACCATGCCCCAGGATTCCCACTCCTCATTTCTTGATACACTGGAAAATATTAGGGTACAACCTAACACCCTAATAATGGGCGATTTCAACTACCCCACCATTAACTGGGAAAACTACTCATGTACCAACCCTTGTACTCAACGTTTTCTGGAATTCATAAATTCCAATGCCTTGGATCAACTTATCCACACCCCCACCAGGAGCAGCAATATCCTAGACCTGGTCATTACCAACACAGACAACCGGTGTTCCAGACCAGAGGTCAATTCCTCGTTGGTTAGATCTGACCACAAGCAAATCACCCTAGACATCCATAACCCACCACCACCTCCCCATTAGTGAAACCACCATAAAAAAAATTCTCCAAAGCCAACTTCACACTTCTTAAGACAGAAGTGGCAAACTTCACAACACCCATGCTGATGGACAATAGAGATACGTCTGCTGAATCCTATACAATTGCACTTTATAAGCACTTACATGAGTGCATGGATTGTGCAATCCCTAACAGAACCAAGATGCTATCCTCCAAAAAAAAGGAAGCCAATCTGGTGGTCCCCTGCTATAAACAAACTCTACAACAGAAGAAAGAAACTGTTGCAAAAAAGAGTAAAATCCCATGATTGGAGGAACTCCCTGGTCAGCCTCAGTAAGAAGCTGAGATCCCTCATAAAATCCTTCAAAGCTAGTTACAAAAACAAAATTGCCACTGATTCTAAAGACAACCACAAAGCATTCTATAGCTATGTCAAGAATCTCAATGGCAACACTCAGATCTGCTCTCAGTTACAGCACAATGGCACTAAATATACAGAACCAACTGATATTGCCAAAATCCTGGCAGATAGATTCAGTGCTAACTTTACCCCTCTCTCATCCCATAAATGGCCCATCTCTATACCGGAAGAATGCAAAGTACCTGTAATCATGGCTGCACAGGTAAAAAACACACTCTCCAAAGCCAAGAACACAGCATCCATGGGACCTGACAACATCCCAGGCTGCGTTCTATATGAACTACAGAACAAACTGGCACCCCATCTAAGTACCATGTTCAATCATATCCTCGCCTCAGGCTTTGCGCCTACTGAATGGCGCACAGCAATGTTTATCCCACTCTACAAAGGGGGAGCCACCACGGACCCCGGGAACTACCGCCCCATTAGCCTGATGAGCCTTGTCTGCAAGGCTATGGAACGTATCATCATGGAACTTATAAACAATGACATTGGTAATTTCCAAACTCTGGACCCTACCCAGTTCGGGTTTGTAAAAGGCAGATCATGTCTCCTAAACCTGATAGATTTCTTTGAAGAGGTCACCAAAGCCGTAGATGAGGGTAAGGTGGTTCACACAGCCTATCTAGATCTCGCCAAGGCTTTCGACACCATCCCCCACTATGGAATTATAGACAAACCCACTAAACTAGGTATAAATCCCTATGTCACAAGATGTGTTGTCAACTGGCTCACTGACAGAACCCACACTGTGAAAGTTGCAGACTCTGAATCCAACTTCAGACCAGTGACAAGTGGAGTACCACAGGGTTCAGTCCTAGGTCCTCTCCTGTTTGGTATCTACTTCTCTGAAGTACAGGCTAACACAGAAGGTCTTTGGCTAACAAAGTTCGCAGATGACTGCAAAGTAGGAGCCATAATCAAAACTCTTAACGATGTGGACATCCTACAAAAGGGCCTCACTGAGACAGATGCCTGTTGTCAAAGCCATGGCCTCAAGCTCAATGCCAAAAAGTGCATTGTCATCCCTTTTGGAAAAAACTCTGTACCCATGAACTACCACTTAGGCGGTAGTCTACTTAACACTGAAAGTGTGATAAGAGACCTTGGGACACAGGTGGACAGTAGTCTCTCCTTTGATAATCACATTGCCACAGTAGTGAAGAAGGCAGTTATATTGATGGTATTTGCAATACACTTCTGATGTTAGGGTATGATCATTGTTCCTGACAACTAAGACATCTAAAAATGTGGTCTTATTGGTGTCATAGCTAACAGTAAAGTGTATACCCCATTTGTTGACATTCAAGTATCCGACAAACTCCGTAAGATAGTGAGGGTCCAATCTCCATACTAACCAGCAATTATCCAAGTATCTTCTCCAAATATCAATCTCATCTAGATGGATGTTATGTGAGTTATCATAGGTGAGCTGTTCCTCAATGTGGGCCATAAATAAATCAGCATATATGGGAGCAAATGAAGCTCCCATGGCAGTGCCTTGTATTTGTAAGTAGCATTTATTCTGGTAATAGAACACGTTCTTGGTAAGAATGTGTTCGGCTAAGTAAAGTAAAAAGTGTTGAAACCCGGTTGGTACAACTCAGTCTTATATAACCAGAAGTCTAATGCTTCCAGCCCTGCCCAGTGAGGAATGTTGGTGTACAATGCAGAAACATCAAGGGTGCAGAGCAACCACCCAGGCTCAAGCTGCATCTGAGATAACTTTAAGGAATTCCGTGATGTCTTGAATATGGGCCCTAACCCATTTTAGAAGTGGTTTAAGATACTATGTCAGAAATTGGGATAATGGTTCCTTGAGGCAACCCCTACCTGAAACTATAGGTCTACCAGGTGGATTTTCCAGATTCTTGTGTATTTTGGGTAAAAAATATATGTATGGACTGGATGGGTCGGGCACCATGAGGTGGTGTAGTGTGTTGTCTGTGATGATTCCCTCATTCTTGGCTGATGCCAAAAACTGGTTGATTTGTTTCTTGAAGCCAGGAGTTGGGTACAATGTCATATGAGTATAGTAACAACTATCAGCTAACTGTCTCATAGCTTCTGTGTTGTATTGGGTCCAATCCTGTACCACCACTGCCCCACCCTTATATGCAGGCAGTATTGTCAAATTATGGTTAGTTTCAAGTTCATGGATAGCATCCATTTCGATCTTTGAGAGGTTGTTTGATTTGGCACGGAACTCCCTAAAATTAAAATGCAGATCTCTGAGAATGAAATTCTGAAACAATAACACATTATGATGCATTGGTGGCATGAAATTAGATTTGTGGTATCTGACTCCATCCTGCGATTCAGGATTAGGTGCTGTTTGAAAAAAATAATCTCAGATTAAGTAGTCTACAAAATGAAGTAATATCTTGTGCAAATGTATCTTCAGACACATAAAAGCCAGGTATAAAATTAAGACCTTTATTCAAAATTTTAACTTGGGTGGGTGACAAAGGAGCGGATGAAATGTTCAATACATTATTATGTTCTATTTCTTTACCATCAGTTTCAACAATCCTTCCATGCTGTCCACTTTTGTATGTTTCCTGCCCCTCCTCCTTTGCCTTCCCCTAAAGGGACTGATGTGTTGCTTCATTTATAGGCTCGAGAGTCTGGGGCATGCTGTACATCAGGCTCTAAACCTGCCGAAGATTCCTCACCAAAAGTATCATAACTAGATGAGGAAGGATTTTTTAGAATGGACCTAGGTCTTTTCCTTTTGGTCAGCTTTCTATGTGTTTGCTCAAACCTCACGTGCCTGTTACTGGAAAAAGGATGTCCACCCTCATAGTTAGTTAGATTTCTATGAAACTTTTCATTTTCCTGTGTTTCAATTGCTGCTCTAAGGTTAGCAGATCCTGACTAAGTTTCCTAAGACAGGTGTTACAGGATTCCTGTCCTTCAAATTTCTGAATGTCCACACACATTTGTGTGATTTCTAATATATCTTTATCAATTGTTTTCTCATAATGAGAGGTTAAGATTTCTACAAAGCTCATGGAGACTCTTTGTTGAGCCACAGCCCATTGTTCTGTAAGGGTGGTATAAATATTTGGAACCAATGACTGTATGCATAACCTCAACCCCCGTGGTGAAATGCCCTTAGTTAAATATGCTTTGAAAAGCTTGGAATGCCATATGTAGGTCCAAATGGACCTCATACTCTTATTTAGTTTGAGAAACTGTGCTTCACATGTATTTTCTAGGACCAACTCTTCTGGCCCATTTTGATTGACTGTATTGCTAAGGCCAAAAATGGCCTAATCATTTCTATCCAAGGATAAACCTTGTAGCAGTAAGATCCATTGGTGGTTAATAATTAGCACAAAATGCTATTTGTCCCCTATTCTGACACCAGGAGTCAGAAATATGAGTCTCCCAATTGGGGTAATCAAAACACCTAAACTTGATCCAATGGTCTGGATAAAGTCATATACTGTTATTTTTGCATATAAAATGAAAAAAGAGAGAGGAAACCATTGCAGCAATGCTATGTTCATGTACCAATCCAATATGGAAAGATAGAGTGTGGACAATATTAGCCCCTGCTCCTCAAAATGTTTATTCAAGCAGTGCTAAGTCTCAACACTCAGTTAGCAAAACCACACAAATCGATGACTCTACAGTTATAAAGTGTCCATATAAAGAGACTTAGGACAATATTAGCCACTGCTGTTGAGTCAATCTGAAATTCAGTGACTTTAATTCCTAAGCAGTGCTAAGCCCATAGTCCATATATACTATGCATACTCTCCACCATATCCAGAAACATGAACAATAATAGCCTTTGCCGTTCATAGGTAATAGTTGCCATACAGAAGAAATCCAACCATGGACCAAAAAAGGCTGAGAGTAGTGGTCATAGAACCAACATCCAAATGTTAAAAAGGTATTAATAATCAAATAAGTTTAACCCCACCAATATGAATATACTTCCTGCCAAGGATTTAAGGCCCTTGGTATAGCTTGTTTATAGTGAGGAAAAAAAATTATTATATATTTGGAGACCAAGTCCAAAAGTGGGTCAATATTCAGTGAGGGAATCCAGTTATAGTATATATGAATTTTGCCAGAATGATGGTCAAATGTAATATTGGGTATAGACTCATAGGCATCAACTTTAAAAATAAAGTGTGCAATATAAGATATAAACCATTAATGCAGGTTCATTAATCCCCCAGTCCCAAAGGTCAATAACATTAAGGACAAAGACTATATGTATAAATCATAGATACTGCTAGGAATATATTTTGGATCATGTCATGAACAGTTGGCTACTGTAGTCTTGTCCCATATATATTCATACAATAACACTTGTCCCGACAGCTGTTTAAATTTTTCCACATTGATCATATAGAATGATACATTCAATTTTAGTGCATAGACTAGAACAAATGTTCACAATATATATATATATATATGTATATATATATATATATATATGTATATATATATATATATATATATATATATATATATATATATATATATACTGTGTTTAGCTCAAAAGCAGATTTGTAAAAAGTGATCATAGTTTGCTAAATGTTCATAGCCAAATATGTCAATGGTGAAACAAATTGCATTTATCAGCCTCAAAAAACAAGTTTAAAGTTATTAAACTGTGAGTCCAAATCCAATATGGTATTAGCAAAAGTGTTCTGCTGACTTGCCCATTAATAACTTGTAAATTAGGTCCACGATGTTTAGCTGTGCTCAGAAATGAACTATGGCGAAGTCCAACAAAATGGCGACCATTTGACTCTGGTATATACTCACGTTCATGTGTATTTCACGTAATTAAAAGCAAAACACATTCCCCAATGTCCTCCTGTACTCAAAGCCAAACTATAACAAGGTCCAAGAAAATGGCGAACATCTGAACCTGGTATGTTTGCTTATTCTTCTATCTTTCATGAAGATGTAACAAAACACATTCCACAAGGGCTTGCAGAGTAGTTTCAGTATAATATATTAACCATACACAAAATTATAAAAAGTCCTGAACACAAGCCTTAACTGAGCAACCCTAGTTCGTAAAATGGTGTCCAATGCTTTCCGAGAATTCAAAGCTTGCTTAAAACAGCTTAATAAGCAGAAAAGTAAAGTTAAAGTGGATCCGCAATATAAACAAACCCACCTTATGTAGAGTTTCAAAAAAGCAGTGAGACTGTATTGTTTCCAATGCTTACTGTTCAGATGTTCGCTGTGACTTGCAAACAGCCCTTATGTGTCCAAAATATAAATAGCAGCTGCCGCTTGTACAGTTATAATTATAGAAATGTCAAATTCTTTTAATACGTGCCTCAAGCGAACATACGCTGATCCAAGAAATGGCGCCAAAGCTGCTGTGAGTCCAAAACACTTTAAACTAATAATGAAGCAAAATTATGTGAAAACATGGATTTACAGGTATTACTGAACCCAAAGAACAAAATACAAGTAGCCCAAACCGAAGAACACAACACCACAGCAAAAGGATGCAGGAACCGAAGTAAATGTTCACAGACTTCTTTATTCCACAAAAGCACAAGCCAGAACGGCCCCAAACGACCAACAGAAAGTAAAATAAGTTGAGCGCACTTTCTCTTTGTTTAATACAAAGCTTCCTCAGAACAAACATGCTAAAAACCTTACCCTCCTTTTATATGAAATACTAATTGATTCCAATCATTGTGGTAATTCAATCATTACTAGAACTAATCCCAATGTTAAAGCCACGTTACACATACAGTTATAAATTTTACAAATGCATTAAAAATGTTACTAAAAAATATATATGTGACATAATTTGCAACTTCCAGTGTGCAAAATTGTTTAAAACTGTACAACTTGCATCTGTATTTAAATGTGTGCTGTTAGAACATTCTACAGTTTTGATATTAGTGTTATATACTTAACCAAGCACTAGGTTTTTGTTGAAAAGCTTTAAAAAGTATTATGACTAATGGAATAGATGTGAAAACCTTAAATAAATATATATATTAAAAAATATAATCAACAAATGTATTTATGTCTACTAAAAAATCACTTGTTATACAGGTATATAATAAAACCTAAGTCTGGCTAAAAACAACCCTGATAATATAAAATGTCAAGCACTAACTTCAAAGAAATATCTCATCTGCTTTCTAAAACATTCTTTTCCTTACAGAATCTATAATTTTGCCTGTCTTAATTTCAAAACACTATGAATACTAATATTGTCATTAAGCCCTGGGGGTCTACTGGCGTCCAGTCTTAGTTCCCAAAATAACTCCCTAAACTCCACTCTGGATTCCCAGTTGCCCCCCCTTGGGTCTATCATAACTTGCTCTATGACTGCAAATTTAATATTCATATTCCTGCAAGCCAAAGAGTGTTTATAAAAGGCATTAGATTCTTTGCCTTTACTAATTTTATATATATGTTCATAGATTCTTTTCCTTAAAGTGCGAGTGGATTTACCTATATAGAAACTTTTACAGCTTACACATATACCAATATATATAATGCCTTTAGTACCACAATTGTAATATCTTGGTGCTGTAAGCTTAATCCCTCTCGAGGGAATAAAAATCTCTTGTTGGTGCAAAATATATTCACATTGTCGACACGACCCACATTTGTATGTACCCTTTTTAGAATTCCTATAACCTGTTGTTTGAAACTCTTTTTTCTCAAAAATGTCTTTTAAGTGCATCCCCCTTTATCTAATGAAAGATGGTTGAGAGGGAATATAGTTCCCAACGTCACTATTCATTTTCAAAATGGGCCAATATTTTCTAATAATGTTTTCCACTGTTCTTGAAGTCCCAGAAAAAGTGTGTATAAAAGCTTGATTGCAATTCTCCACTTTCTCTTCCCTTGAAATCCTTACATTTTCATTCAATCCCAATAGTGGGAAATACCTGTTTTTTCTATCCTCAATTATTTCCCTCACTACACTCTGTATCAAAGAATTAGGATACCCTCTTTCCTCAAAAAGGGAACTAATGTATTTTACCTCCTGTGTAAATATTGTGTCTTCACTAGTCATTCTGGATGCCCTTATCAGCTGCCCTTTAATTATACCTTTTTTTTGGTAAAAGGGATGTCCACTTTCAAAATGCAAGTATGTATTCAAGAAAGTGGATTTTCTGTACAACTTAGATTGGAAACAATTATTAGATTGGTCCTTGTATAAAGTTATGTCTAAGTAATTAATACTCAGATCATCAAAAGTGTATGTAAATTTCAAAAACTCTGTGCAGGTGTTTAAATATTCAAAAAATTCTAAAAATAATTCCCTGGACCCTCTTCATAAAATACAAATGTCGTCTAAAAAACGAGTATAAAATTAAATGTTTTGCTTCCAGTCAGTGTTGAAAATGCACATCCGTTCCCAAAAATATAAAACACAGTTCGCGTAATTGGGGGCACAAGCTGCTCCCATAGCCACTCCCTTCATTTGCTGAAAGTGGTCACCGTTGAAATACACAAAATTATTCTTTAATACTATCTCAGTAAAATCTACAATTAGATTAATCATGTTTCCATTTAAACCAGAATCGGAACTTAAAATGTCACGAAACCATTCCAATCCTGTAGTGTGTGGAATACTCGGGAATAATTCGACTACATCTATGGTAACAAAATATGTTTCATTATTAAATTCATCAGTAGGAATTCTCCTCAAGAAATCCCAAGAGTCTCTTGTGATGTGTGGCACAGAATTGATGAACTGCTTCAACTGTGTGTCCACGAATATAGCTAGTGGTTCAGTAATGCTCCCTGCTCCCGCAACAATGGGTCTAAATTTCAGTGCCTCAATCCCTTTATGCACCTTTGGTATCCCAAATATAACAGGGAGCTTGGAATTCTCAACATACAGAAAATTATATAATTTTTTCATCTATACTCCCTTGAAGTAAGTGGTCGATTAGATAATAATTTATCTTAGAGTGAGCAATGTTAATTTCGTTACGTGACACTATCATATAATGGTCTGTGTCCTGCAAGATGTTGTGTATATAAGTCTCATACATTTCGTGGTACATCAAAACCATGCCACCCCCTTTATCGGGTTTCATCACTCTAATCCTTTCTTCTCTAAGTTTTTTCACCAGTGCTTCTTCCTCTTCTGACCAATTTTCATACAAAGGATTTTCATAATATCTAATTTGTCTTACTTCCTTTTCAACTAGTTCTTCGAATATATTTAAAGCTGTATTGATAGGTGGATTAAATACACTTTTTTTGTGTAAATCATTGCACATAAAACTTTTCCCTTTAAAATAGGCCTGTAAATTCAATTACAACAAAAAAACAGGCTTAAATAGTGGGAAGTATACTTGCTGTGTTCAGTTCAAGTCAGTCACAGAAGGTAACCAAATGTTCCACAAAGAGAAACGAAGCTGTAAACTATAAACTGCTTTAGTTTGCGAACTCTTAATCCAATAAACAAGAGTCAAAATCACCATAGAGTGTTCATTCGAACCTACTCATCCACTGGGCAATAGCTTGTAGAAAAAACACGCAGCCAGCATGTAAAAATAAATCCAAGCATCCAGTAGAAACCACGTTTATTAGAATAATTAAAACACAGGGCTAGCGCTTTCAACGAATCTTCATCAGGCCACTAACAAACAAACATACTAGCATCCCTTTTATAGCAAAATGCTAAAGTCAACTACTGATGTCACATCCTGTTTGGACATACTGAAGTCAACTCTGATGTCACATCCTGTTATACATAAAATATTTAAAGTGACATCACTTTTGTAGTAAAACGCTACAAACAACTCTGATGCCACATCCTACTACATATAAAATATTATAAAATATTTTAAAAAGTTTTAAATTATTTAAAATATTTAAAATATGTATGCAGACATTTTGTAGACATATTCTGAAATAACATTTTACCCTGCTTTAACTGCTGCTGCATTTAACATTCAAAATGTTTTAAAATATTTTGAATATCTATGTAACCATCTCATAGACAATCTGCAGCAAATAAAGTGTTTCAAAATTACATACTATTTTCCTATAAATACTGCTACTTATATGCATACTAGTAAAAAATGGCACGCATATTTAATGAACGATACAATCCCATTTGAGACACTTGTATGTATAAATACATGCTTAAAATAGGGATCAAATTAATAAGGATATCATTTATTAGCTCAAAGGCATGAAAAGGAGACAAAACAGACCAGTTTTAGCTGTAAAACTACAAAGACTTCTTCAGTGCAGTAAAAACATATTAACTTGTTCTCCTTTTTATAGCTTACCACTAAATGAAGCTCTAACTTAGTGAATTAATTATTCAATTAACCATACCAATTAAAGGTATTAATTAAGCCCTGGTGAAAACAATGTCCCCAGTTTGATGATCCATTTCTTCTCTTTATTATTTAATATCTGATGCCAACCTGATTTATTTGTTCTCTGTCCAATGATTCCATCAATCAAAGTAAAAGTAAAGGATGCATTCTTATGTACCCCAGTATGTTTGTATAAAGCATTCATGAGCTTCTTGTGTCTGACGTCACTTAAATGTTAAGAGATTCTGAATTTTACAGGCCTTGACGTTTGTCCCACATAAAATGCATAGCAGCTGCAGGAAGCCAAATATATCACCCAGTCGCTCTGGCAGTTAGTAAAAACCAAAATATCAAATACTTGCCCAGTGTTTTTGCTAATTAACTGGCATGTCCTCATCATCCTTCTACAGTGAGTGCAATGGCCACAGGGAAAACATCCCTTGAGTTGGTCCCCCACAAGAGTGGTTTGTATAGGATCACCTTTGCTTCACCAACTATGTTTGTAATGATTTAAGAATCAGCCCAAATTCTTGCCTCTCCAGAAAGAAAATTGACATCTGTCATCCAGAAACTCGCATATTTCGTTATCTGCTAAACGTATGTTCCAATATCTACAGGCACTATTGAGTAGAACATCGGTGTTTCTACCATATGTAGTGACCAGTTAGATGGCTGAATCCTTGTTTTTGGTCTTATCCCTATATGTTAAGAGATCCTGCCTGCCACGATTAGCCACCCAATGTCTGGCCTGAAAGATATTCCCCATTTTGTAGCCCCTATTCTTGAATCTAGTGTTAAGGTCTTCTTGATATACCTGATAAGCAGCATCACTTGAACATATACGTTTCATACGTAAAAATTGTGATTTTGGGATGTTTCTGCATATATGTGGAGGATGAAAACTGGTAGCATGGAGAAGGGAGTTATATTGGGGGTATTTGCGATACACTTCTGATGTTCATTGGTTCATAGGTTCATAGTTTAGTACTAAGCTAACTGCCCTTGCGAGCCATTTTAAGGCTAGCCAATTATCCCTTTTGAGACTCAAACCCTGCACCTTGTGTTTGTAAGGCAAACACCTTAGACATTAAGCCACCTTCCCAACCCAAATGTTAGGGTATGATCATTGTTTCTGATAACTTAAACATCTGGAAAAGTGATCTTATTGGTGTCATGGGTAACAGTAAAGTGTATACCCCATTTGTTGTCATTCAAGTATCCGACAAACTCCGTAAGATAGTCAGGGTCCGATCTCCATTGGGTGTAGGCTTATGCATGGTATTGTGTTGTTTTTCGTATGTGCTTTATTGACTGCTGAGGATAATTTATTTATTTACTTATTTATTTGATATTTGTTGACTGGGTTGGTCTGACCAGGTATGTGCCCATTTTCAGCACAGACCCAAGGAGAAAAGCTCCAGAAAGTAGGTAAAATAAGTAAATCATATTTGTAAATCACAATACAGTTAAATAGTAATTTCATGCAGTTACAATACATACATGGTGAAATTGACAGAAAATAAACAGTGTAAATACTAATTACATATAAATTTCATCCTATACAAAGTTCAGTTACATTTTCTTATTGATGTAAGGCATCAGCATTGGGATGTAATGCATCCTGTTAAGCCTGCTCAAAGTAAAGAGAGATAGGATACCATATAAGAGCAGGCTTAGGAATGTTTCTACTAAGCATAGTCATAGTACAGTTTAAGGGTTACCTTTAGATGACTTAGGAGATCTTTGAGGTTGTACCTCAGCAAAAGAAGGGCTATGTGTGTGGTGAGTAGTATGTGTGTGGGATGTAGATGTTTCTTCTTGAACACCTTGTTAGTAAGCAAGATTTTATCCTCCAATTAAGTTATGTATATACATCTCTTGCATTCTGTGTTAGTTACTTTAAGGATTAAAAGGTTGTCAGAGTACATCAGACAATTGCTACACTGTCTCAAGATGACCATATTTACCAAGCTGGCTATGGAGACATTAGGAAAATGCAAATCCATGTTGTCAGCACCGGTATTATTTATTTATTTTATTTTTATTTATTTAACATTTGTTTACCAGGAAAGTCTGACTTTGAACAAGCCAATTTTCAGTGCACGCCCAGGGAGAAATGCTCAAGATGCATGTCTTTGTAATGCGGGAGGCAACTGGAGCACCCAGAAGAAACCCACATAAATGCAGGGAGAACATGCAGGCTCTGCACAGAAGGCACCCCGGCCAAGAATCAAACCGGAGAACCGCTTGCTGTGAGGTGACAAAGCAAACATCTGCACCATTACATCATCTGGATAATGTCACCCCAGATGGGAAAGTAACCCTTAAACCGTACTATGACTATGTTGTATTAATGTTTGTCTGTTATGGCTTAGGGGCTTAGGTTTACAGGTGGTCACCTGTGTGGTGCCTGGGATTAAGGATAGCTGTTAGCAGTGTCACGATGTGTTATTAGTGCTGCTCAGTGCACTAACTAGCTGCCCTAAGTTTAGTTCCACTCAAAGCCTTACTGTATTACAGGTTAAAGTCCTAAGTACTAGCTTTAGGTAAACTTTGCTGTCTAAGCATTTGCTACTATATAGGGCATTGCTAACTGCCACTGTGCAGTAAGCAGCTCTGCTTAGATGCACCTACATTACAGCCATGAAGAAAAGCTGAAAACTAACTCCTACACCCTATCACCAAATAAACAAATACACTTTGAGCTCCCTGGAGTGCTTCCCAACTCAAGACTAACTAGGCAAACACCTTCTGCCACAAGATGGATGACCCTGGAAATTCTTAATGTAAAATCACAGCAGAAGTACTCTCAAGTGCAGGCAAACAAAAACAGCTAAGTCCCTGGCTAGAGCGCCCTTCTGCAAGGGGGATTAAATCAAGGTAGATCAGTAAACCAACAGACAAGAAGAGTGATTTTTCAGGTACACAGTTGCTTTAAAAATACTGTAAAAAAATAAAAATCATTTAAACTACCAAGTGCAAGTGCAAAACTAGAGTAAAGTTCCTTATCTCAGTCTGGATGGTTCTGGATGCAGTAAAACCACCTTAGACTTACAGACAACATCATCATCAAGCATTGCTGAGCTCTGTGGGAATAAAATCAGCAGTTAA
>NC_056737.1:152841314-152868814 GCF_019279795.1 Protopterus annectens | reverse complement strand
TTACAATCATCTAATCTCATGCAATTTAAACCCTAGAGCAGTACCCTTTCTAAATTCTAAGACTTTAAAGCATTTTAAGGTTCATCCTATAATAATAAGAAACACAGTAATATTTCAAATGCTGGTAGCCTCCCTAAATCTTAAAGATACTTAGGTATTGGGACAGCCAGTACACCTTAGTCCTAATATTAAATTAAACAATACTATATTAAACCTGAATCAGTATCCAAAAATTAAAAATATCACTGTATGGGACCTATACCAGATCAAAAGTTTCTCAGTTGACAATATTAGACAAAAACTTGAAGTAAATAAATGCTATAATACCATAATCAACCAATTAATATACCTGATCAACACAATTACTATGAATGTCAAAATAGACAACCAAGACATGCAGGTATATCAACAAATTATTAACCTGCTACTGCCGAGATCTAAAATGTTATCAAATACATATAGATTAATAACAAAAATTAGATATTAAGATGCAATTCTATATTCCAAATTTTGGGAAGAATAAAATAATAAGATCACTGATGAACAAAAATCTGATGCTATTGAACTTACTTTGAAATTAACTCCCCTTAAAAAACTAATTTATACCTAAATTATGATCAATAGCAATGCATATCACACGCCACTTTTTCTTAGTAAAATTAATTCCTCCCACTCATCATATTGCACTATATGCCAAAACAGTGTTGCTGACACCCTTCATATTTTTTGGAGCTGTAAAAATTTTACAAGCTGTGGTGTTCGCTAAGAACCATGTTAGAAAAAAGGGATACACCAAATCTACCCTGTCATGGGAAATGGCAATTTCACATATATTCCCCTAATAATTTCTCATATGAAAATAAGCACATCATAGTCACATTGTGTGCAATGATCAAATCATATATAGCCCAAAATGGGTTAGATAGAAATAAAATCACATGGGAAGAATTTAAAGGGATGGCTATAAAACACTTATTAGCCAGCAAATTAATTACAAGAAGCCATCTTACTATCAGAAACATTGGAAAACGCTTTTAGAAATCCTAGGACAAAATTGATTTATGACCAAGGGACTTCACCATCAATATTATTTTACATAATTAAGGGAAACTAAAGGCAATTATTATAGAAATACCCACAATAACAGTGTACAGATCATGGCAAACACATATAAGATGGACATTAAGGTGACATCGATGTATATATTGTACATAGTGCAAGACAGAATGTTTATTTAGGTAGACTTGAATATCTGGTTGCAATGTTTTAATGTCACATTTTCAATATGTTGTATACTATCTTTATGTAAATGTCTGTTTTACAGCTCATTAAGAGCAGCTTGATTATTAGACAATTCTGTATAATTGTTACCCTAACACTGATGATTTATGTTATGTATATCGTATTTGGATGACTGAAACTTGATATTCCAAGTACTTTGTAAGTATATTTTCTGTGTTGTTCTTTTCTTGTATTTTAAATAGAAGAGAAATACAATAAAAATTATATTTGAAAAAAAAAACTGCTGAATATAATGCACCAGGAGTGTGTGTGTGTGTGTGTGTGTGTGTGTGTGTGTGTGTGTGTGTGTGTGTGTGTGTGTGTGTGTGTGTGTGTGCGTGTAAGAGAGAGAGAGAGAGAGAGAGAGAGAGGGGGAGAGATAATAAACATTGTGGTATCATATTACCATAAAACAACACACTGATAAATCTTTAGTTTCATTTCAAGAAGTACTGAATTCACACTTATGTTAATTTTCTTAGATGTGTATTAGAATAACAGTAATATTACACTTGTAGCTAAGGTACAAACACCTAATTGATTATCATGTTTTAAAGGTTTGACAAATGGGACTGCAGGTATGACATCAAATAAAAGCATATTTCCCTAAACCTGTAAAACACCTAATTAGGGTTTTTATGACTTTTTTTTACTAAACCACAATCTAAGGTAGTCCACTGATTTCAATTAAATAAAATTCATAAAAAAAAAATGACAGTCAGTATTTGTTGACAGATTACTCAGCAAATCTCTGATCTCTGAATGAAAATATTGTCTTTCTAATTCCAAAAATGAAAATAACTGCCATTAGGTTTTGTTATAACCCCAAAGATGATTATCTCAGAAATGGAGCATAGGAACCATTCCCATTCACATAAAAATGACCCACACAGTTTCATTTGACTGCTTCAGTGAACTGTCAGTGAGTGAAACATCATAGAATTCTTCTTTTTTATGGTTTCTTTTATCACAAGGACCCATACAGTGTTACAAATAACTTTCATTTGTCCCTATAAATAAGTAAGGGCTGGGAAGTAAATGCAAACAGCAGAGAGCATACCCTGTCATGAATATGAAGGGAAAGATTCATGTACATTAAAGATGGGAAGCAAAACTGCACTTCTAGCCTATGCCTGTAAATAATCAGCACAGAAGAGTATCAGACAGTTTATCTTTTCAAAGTTGAAACATATAGAAAAAGAAAAAAGAGAAAGGTCTTGTCCTTTGCAATTTACAGTGGTTTTAACCTGCCAAAAACTAACTAGAAATAAAAAAAGAAACCTCCAGAGCATCAACACTGGGCAAGAAGGACTACTGAAAGTGCAGACTAAACGTCAAAGGAATCCCCCAAAGAGAAAAATCTAGACACACTAAAGCACTGTGGAGATTCTGAGAAGAGCCAGAGGTTGATAAGCAGGAGATGAACTGAAAGCCAGACAACCAGTAACGAGGACTGGGACAATCAAAGGACTTGGAGAAAATGCTCTGTTAAAGCAGCTACAGTAGCAGTTACTGAAAAAAGGGCTCCTTTCATGATAGTCATGTCAAAGCGCTGCACAAGTGATAAAACCTGAACTGTATGCTTTAAAGTTTTTTTCATTATCATTTTAATTTTTTTTTTTGCTCTGTAAAAGAAGTAGCCCATTACAAGCAATATCATCAGAATCAGAGAAAACTGTCTGTTACAGTTCTCATTATTTTAATTATTTATTTATATAATCACACTCGTTTATTTTTTGTGTTTCAAACCATTTGCAGTTGACTATGGTAAACGTTCTGCTTCCTGGTTTAAGACAGCAATATTGCAAGCAAAGTCAGTGGTTAAGTTTAATAACTCAATCCACAGAAGAAAACCTTGAGAATAAAAGCCAAGCCTGCAGAGAGCATCCTGATCACAATTTATTTTACATAATAAGTGATACAGCTAATAAGTAAACAGAAAACACAACGTAAAAACAGAGTGAACACTAAAAAGGGGATGAATGGCTGCCATGCCTCCTGGTTCTTTGCAATGATGTAAAAAGAAGTAAAGAAATATGACAGCAAATAAATACCCCTTTGAATAATGTTGCCTACTGTTTTTTTTTCTGTTTATTATGATGCAGAGCTTATCTTAATAATCTACCCTGCACACCATGAAATTACAATTCTGTCCTACATATTATTAAACTTCTCTTATCAACTTTCGTGACTACGATACAAGCATCTGAAAGCTGTTACATAAATCTTTTATTTAAAAAAATAGAAACTTAAATCATCTAAACATGACACTGATCATGGCATGTTATTGATTAATAATTTCATACAAGTTAATTAATTTAAAAATTCTAAATTTCAAAATTATTATCATATTTACAAATCTTTATCATGCTTCACATCCAAAATAAAAACTATGCACAAGAAAAAATATCATGATGTTATGGCTAAATAAGTAATGCGGGAGTGGAAAGATTAAGGAACCACATCTTGTAAATAAGTCCTACTGTACTGTAAGAGTAACAGAAATAATTTCAAGACATTTTGTACCAAACCACATCAACAGGAAAGAAGGACATGGCACAATCAATTAAGAAATACATTGGCTGTTACCATTAATAAATTAGATTATGATGTGCACGACCAGATTTAAATTCAGTCCTTAAAGTTAAGAAGCGATATCCAAAATAATGAGATGGTTGTTGAGTGAGTATTATTATATCATTAGATGCTTCCTTTGAGTGTAGCACACAAATTGCAAAGACAGCAGTAACGAGGAATATTTTATGATCAGTGGATTACATCTAACGATCAAATGGCATACTGCTCTACAAATGTATACAAGCTCTACAAATTAATGTATTTCTAAAATTTACTATTCTTTAAGGAACCAGAATGAAATTTCTTCCTATAGTTTTGCATGTATATGTTCTAACTTTGATCGCCTTGGGGTTCTTCCCAATGCATTTGTTCAACTTTAAAAAATAATTACTTACAAGTTATGTTTTTATGAACAATTAGTATGCACAGTGATGGTTTATGAAATGAGTTGTATATAAACTCATAAACATAAATGTGTTTCCAGCTTAGTCTGCTTCAATTTAAAACATCAAAAAACTACACCAGAAGATAAATAAAAAATAAACAAATAAAAATGTTGTGTTATGCACTGATATGATATTTTCAGTAAAAAATGAGAAAATATTATGGCTGTTAATGCAATGAACTTTAACTTTATATACAAATGTATAACTGCACATTTCACTGTGATCATTTACACATTATAAGTGGAACTACATTTAACTGTGATGGACAGAGGTGATGCTTACAAAGGGCGACACTGTAAGTCTACAAACTGTAACATGTTCAATAAAAAGTAATGATATTTACAGGATAATGCTCATGCTATGACAGTTAACGCTTTAAACCAATAAAGAAAGTGAAAAAAGAAGCAGGCAGCATGAACACAGGTAGTACTAGAAAATTTACCATTCAAAGAGATGTTGGGTAATATTTTTAAATAGATTTTAAGCAGCCATTTCTTTTTCCATTAATGTCCTTGACCAAGCACCCTGGTGGGTGATTTGAGCGCTGCATCATTGAGGGGGTATATTATGTCCTTTTCTTGCTACATGCTTCTGCAAACACATGCTCCCAGAGAGGTACCATCACCAGCTTATGACACCAAGTACCTGTCCCCCCAACATACAGCCAACCCATTAGCCTCCACCTGCATAGAAGCCCTCCCCCAGAACGCATGTATTGCCATAAGCTACACATTCCCAGACTGAATGGCTCCTGCAACGTCCAAGCAGCTCATCAACCTTAGGTCATCTGGTCTGTAGTTGAGGCTTTGTCCCTTTGTGTTACAAAGCCAGATATCACTAGCACTTTTAAAGGAAAGATACAAGACTAAGTTACATATCTGCCTCATGATCTGTACTCTGTCACAAAGAATTGATACAAGCACAACCCATTTTTTATAAATTACCTGTAATTTTTGTATACCCCCCCCCTTCTTAAAGCATTCTGTGTCCAACTTCAGAAATAATACGATACAAAATGATACAACTACAACTAGCACAATGGGATGTCAAGGACTAATTATGGGACATCTTCAGAGCAGCATACCAAGACATCATGGTCCTTATCTCTTTGTCAGCTAAAATGCTGAGGCCACATACACATGGACAGAATGTTAGACTGAAATAAGAGAAAGGTTTATGAAAGTGCACCTTGAGAGCAAGACAGAGAGAGAAAGAAAAGATAACTTGCATTTGCTTGATTGTGCCACGTATTTCTTAGTGATGTCAAGACCTCTTAAAGCTGCTCTATGCCAGATATTGGGAATTTACTCAAGTCAAACCAAAATGTGACTGATATAAGTAACTGATGTAAGTGAGCAGCACTCCAGTAAAAGTGTCACCATTTGTCACCATAAAAATAAAGTTATTAACAACTGGTACCTGCAGTTCTGATATCTTTTCAAAAAATATAGCAAATCAGATGCAATTAAGCCTATAAAAAACAAAGCAGTGTACACAACATGACAAATAAAAGAGAAGCAATGTCAATGCCTGAAAACAAACATCATGTTAGATCCAAAAATGGATGAGAAGTTGCTCCATTGTTTACAGTGATAAAGCCATAACTATGACACAGATAACCAAAGCTGTAACAGCCCTGACACTGAGGGGACTCAATTTGGGAGGGTGGGAGTGAGTGATCAACAGAGGCTCACTCAGTCTAGGAAAAGGGCAGGCAGTCTGGCACCTAGAAAAGGCAGGCATTTTAACATGCATTAGAAAGGGCCTACAGAACTGCATTCACAAAGCTATTTGCCAGCACAGTGGCCATATGTTGGCTACTGCATGGAAGTGTGTACAAGCCACTGGGGTTGTATCATTGGAGTTACATGGACATCATGTTGCTGTAGGGCAAGGTAATGGGATTAACAGAAAATCTCTTAGCATTACACCCTAGATAATATGGCACTAGGGAGGAGGAGTATGCCATATAGTTCTAGGCCTGAGACAACTAAGGATCCACTTTTAAATATGGATTGCCACAAATGGAAGTAGGGGTGAAGTTACACCCTCAGGCAAGAGGTATAAGGACTCCCCTCCAAATTGGTGGAGGTGAAGGAAAGGCATTATGTAGAAAAGCAAATTATCTCCACAGCTGCCTGGACGTTGGTCTTATCTGGTCAGCTTTTGCCCTAGGACAATGGTCTCTGGGTGGGCAGTTTAATGGATGTTTGAATAGATTCAAGATGTGTAGGAGGATAAGTGGTGGCTGAAAAGCATACGGGGAAAATATTTATGGGAAAAATACAGGAATGGATAATGACTCAGAAATAGCTGTAGAAACTTCTTGTCTATCTCATGTTAATCCTATCAGTAAGATTGCTCAAAACTGCCATGTAGAAACCACAGGTGCTAATTACCTTTCAGCTATTAATGAACTTTACCTACCAAACCAAAGAATCTGCTCCTGTACATCTCCAGGATAAATGCCACTGTATTCTTCAGCTTGCCATATCATCCAACCATTTCTTCTCACCCAGAAGTCTATGCTCCACAATCAGTACCCAAATAGTTTTACAAGCATCTCCCAGCCACCTACATAGTTTGCAACACAGTACAATCAGTATTAGATAACCATAGTACTGGAAGGTTCAGGAGCATGGCAGTGGGAAATCCCACCAGATAGTAGAGAGGTCAAACAGGCAAACCATTCAGAACAAAGTCATCACCTTAAACCTCCTGCAGTAGAGGCCCTGGGATATATGCAAATGAACCCTTAAGAATATACCAATGTTTCAGCTACATGATGACCGACTCATCATAACTTATCACTTTTTACTTTTTAAGTCTTTACTGGTGTACTCATACCAGTAAAGACAAACCACACTAACTGTAGGCATGTCATGTTATGTTTCCCATACACTGCAGTGACGACTACAGCTTAGCTGGATCTTCCTTGAAGTTTTTACTGAATGGTTTGTCTATGTGATCTCTTTTGCCCTTTGGTTTGGATGTTATTCATGATATTTTCCAGGCTCCTTAATGTTTATAGACATCAGGTTTGGACTTAAGCTCTACGTTTCCAAAGTATAATCAAACAATCAACTTATGCTATGATGACAGGCTCAGAAAAAGGGCAAAATATGCTGACCAGGTTAGTCCCACTAGGCTAGTGGCTTCTCATTTCAGGGATGATCTAAGGTGGTATTTATACAATGAGTACAAATTTGGCCAGGGCATCACGGCACTTCCCCAGTGGGACCATTTTGGAGGAGGACTTCCTATTTCCATTCCAGGTGCAGAGGTGGCCCAGAGAAACATGGAGGCAAATGGGGAGAGAAAGAGATGATGGAATGGTGAAAAAATGAAGAAGAAAGTAAATAGTGAGACCGAAGAACGAGTGCAGGATTCTGAGGAAATGTTTCAAAGAAACCTGTTTGATGGAGATCTGTCAGTAAATGATGGATGTATAATTACAACCCTCCAGCCAGGAGGGTTGTGGGATGATTTGCTTAAAGAAATGATGGTGCAGAGTGAGCCAGAAAATGAAGGAGATGTTTCCTTGGGTGATGCAGAGACAATCATAAAGAATAGTGGTAATATAGAAGAGAAAGCATATTCAGTGAAAGTAAAAGAAGGCAAAAGTGGAGTAATAGAAAAGAAGGCAGAAAAAAATGAAAACCAGAAGTATGTGGTAAGGATTCAAAGTAAAGAAGACAAAGAAAATGGACAGGTATGACATGTGGGACAATTTAATAGCTCCTTTGGGTGTAAAAGTACATGAGGTAAGAGCATTTATTCTTAGTAACAAATAGACATTTTGTGACATTATATTTGAGAAACTTTTTTTCAATGGAAAATTTTCTTGGAGAATATGAAAAAAAAGAAAGATTGTAACCCATGGAATCTTGATATGATAAAAGCATTTAACAGGAAGCAAAAAAGAAGATGCATGTACAATTTTGAACAGAGGTAGAAAGAGAGACTTTGAAAGGGTATTTGGAAAACTTTACGGAAAGAAGAACTGAGCATTGCAAAAGTTTATGGCAAGAGGGGTTTATGAACCAGTAGCTGGGACTGTAATATTTTCTTAATAATAGATGTGATGGGAAATGAGGGTATTGCAAATTTTCTTGTTTGGTTTTGGGGAAAAAAGGGCATTTGATAAGCAACTATGACAAAAGAAAAAGTTATATTTGTGGGTACATAGGACATGATTCAAAAATGTGAATTGAAATTTTATAAATGTAACAAAATTGGGACATTTATGGGTGGATTGCAAAAATGAAAATAAGAATAAAGAAAAAAGAAGAAAGAGAAGAAAATGAACAAAGAAGAAATTTTAGAAACAGAAGAAAAATTGAATGAAAACAATAATAAAGAGGACATAGAAGAAGGTTCTGAAATAATTGATGAAGACATAAATTGAAAAGTAGCAGAAGGAAAAAAAGAATTATAATGTAAAGGGGAAAAGACAAAGAAAATGTAAAGGGAAAGTACAAAAGAAAAAAGAAATGAAATGGATGAAAAAGATCATATGCAGCTAAAGACTGGGTCTTGGTATAATGATTAAGGTGTTTGACTCACAAAAACAAGGTAGAGTGTTTGATTCTCACATTTGGGAAGGAATTTGGTTAGGCTTAAAATGGTCTATTAAAAGGCTAGCCTAGTAACTGGCTATGAACTTATGAAACCACGAATCCAAGGAAAAGGGAAATAAAACTTTTAGAGTGCGTTCCATAAATGTGAATAGTGATAACAACAATAGTAATAATAATACAGTATGAAGAATGGAGTTGTGTAATACAAGTGATACAGATTTAATTATATTAGGAGACACAATGTTTTAACAAATGAAAAATTACAAGCAGAAAAACTATGGAGAGGAAAAATAATCTGGAAATTGGGAAATGAGAGATGTCCTGGAATAGTCATATTTTGTAGAAATACAGTAAACATATTAGATGTAACTTTAGCAAAAGTAGGAAGATTAACCATTACAGATTTAAAATAGAAAGAACAAACATATAGAATTATAACATTATATGCTAATACTAATTGTAAAGAAAGGTGATGCATATCTCATCGGATTCACTATACAATCTCAAAGTACTGAAATGTCAAATTTCAGTATTTCAAGACTGAATAGTCGAAAACCCACATACACGAAAACCCACAATCACGAATACCACAACCGCGACCATTCACACACACACACAAACCAAGACATAATCACACACACATACACCTACCTAACTAAACAAACATAACAACACACAGAAACACACCTAGCCTACCTATAAGCAGGGGGGCAAGCCCCCCTGCACCCCACACACACCACTACTTATATATTCTAACTCAGAGGTCGCACTAAACACACAAACACACAAAAAAACACCACTGCACACACTCACACACACTAAAATCCCTACCCAATATCCTCAAACACACAACACTTATCTGAAACCCCAGATAAATCTACAAACCGCACCACACATAACGAACATGACACCACGATAGCAGCGGATTCAACATTTGCGGATTCGACACTTCCACATTCGGCATAGGGTAGTTTCGAGTAACTGCACTTTCCACTATTCGGTTTCGACATACTGAAATTCGAGATTCCAGTACATCGAGATTGTCTAGTGTATCCATCTCATCAGATTTTAGACAATGTAATGACAAATATGAATATTATAATAAAAGAAGATTATAATTGTGATTTTAGAGGCAAGTGTAAAAAGACACAGTTAGACGTTGCCTGTTCGATTCTCAGTTAGAGCGTCTTCTGTGTGGTGACATGCGTGAATGGGCATTCCTTCATTGAAGGTTGTGCGTTAGGCCTGGCAAGCCAGCACGTAAACCCTACTGCCAATCATTAGCGGACCGGAGTTCCGCTGTGGCGACCCCTAACCGGGAAAAGCCAAAAGACACAAATTAGAAGTTATAAGGTGTGGTAAGTTAAAACTTTGGGACAAAAATTCATGGACTTACAAAAGGGGTATATATAGAAATTAAATAGACTAGTTTATATTATTAGAAGGTTTAGTTATAAGAGAAGGGGAGGTAGTTGAAACAGGATTTTTTGATGATCCTGTAATATAGATAGAGATAAAGGAAAGCAATATATTTATAAAATAAGCAGAGGAATAAAAAGGACAAATGAGAAAGCTTGGAATGAAGAAGGAAAAAGATTAGTAATATAGTCATGGAAAGATTATATTACTATGAGAAAATTTTATAAAAATTGGTCTGAACGGTGGATAATATTTAAGGAAAAATATAAAAAACATTTTTTACAGTGGCAATATGATGTGTGAAAAGTAGAGAAAGAAAAATATAAAAGAACATATAATTATGTATTGGAAGATTTAGATCATAAGGAAAATAATTAAATGAAAGAAATCAAGAAAAAATACAAGAATTATAATATAATCAAAGTTATTTTTACAAGGAAAAAGACAAGAAGTACTGCATTACTTATGCAGATTAGTACAGGAGGAAGGTAGTGTAATGACAGAAAAAATGTAACAGGAGAAATAGAAAGAACTCAGAAAAAGATTATGAATAGTGTATTACAATATGTACAAGAAATGTTTAAACCAAAAATAAAGGTAGTGAAAAAGCATGGAAAATAAAAAAAGTTAAGATAAAGAGAGAATAAAGAGCTGGAAAAGGAAATTTCTTTAAATGAGCTAGATAAAGTATTAAGACAAGTAAATATACATTTGGCTGCAGTCCCAGATGGAGAAGGGCATGAAATGCATAAAATTTTAAGGGAATAGCAAAAAGACATTTTTAAAGATTCTGAGTTAATGGTTAAATGAAGGTTGTATGTATAAAGAATTATGTAGTGGAATACTTAAATTCAAATGGAAGAAGGACAGAAGACAATTAAAAAACTGGAGACCAAAAGTACTGAATAATAATGACTATAAGATTTTTATGAAAATAATACAGGAGATTTGAAACTAAAATGGAAAATATTATGGAAGATAGCATATATAGTATGAAGGGTTGTCAAGAATTATTAATGATAGAGAAATTGTGAATGAAATTATGAACAGAAAAGAGGAAGCAAAAATCATGATAGGAGACATTAATAAGGCATTTGACACAAATGAACAAGGAGTCTTTTGGGTAATAATGAAAAATAAAATATAAGTAAGAAAGTTAGGCACTTATGTACATCAGTGTATAATAATAATAAAGTATAATACTTATAAATAAGCTGGTTAAGCCAAGAGGTACATATGAAGAGTGGTACAAGACAGGGATGTCCAATGAGCTGTATACCCTTTGCTTTAGTTATAAATGTGTCAGTATGGGAAATAAGTTGAAAAATGAAGGAAGTGGGGTATACAATACCTGAAAGCTTAAGAATTCCAGTTCTGTTAACATATGTAGATGACATTATAATGATTGCAAAAAAAACACAATTTGGATAAAAGAAGTAATAATTTGCACAAATAATTGTCTGCAGATGATCCAGATGACTTTAAATAAAGATAAAAGTAAAGATTTAGGTGATATAGGAAAGATCAGGAGTATATATTTTACACTGAATTAAATTTCTGTGTATAAATTTTGGGAAAAAATATGTAAGTAGAAGTCAATGGGGAAAAAGAATAGAAGAAATAAAACAAACCTGTATTTCTGGCGAGCATACAAATTATTGTTCAGAAAAAATATTTGATTCAGTTAATACTGATGGGAAAATAGCATACTTAGCAAGTGTATTTACGCTCCCAACAGTATTTGAAAAGGAATTACTGCAAATTTTTGTTTTCGTTTATATGAGGTTCTAGATTAAACCCAGTAAAGAGAGGATTTTGTATGTAAATAAAGAAGATGGTGGTTTACGGTAAATTAATCCAGTGATATATGTTGCTTCATTAAATTTGTAGAAAGTGCTAAAGAGGATAAATGAAAAATACGAGAGATTAATAGTAAAACTGTACAAATCCATCCTTACACATGGGGTCAGGGTGTCACCTCAACAGTGACAATCATCTACAGCCAAGGTTTACACCTCCGGGTGGCTAGCCCTGCTGTGGTACTTCATCTGTACCACACACATAAGTATGATAAATTTTGGGGTATGCTAAAAAAAGAGTAAGACAGGAGATAAGTATATAAATGTATAAAAACAATGTAACCAAGAAAAATATTTTTGTGGAAAATAAAAATTGATGATATAGAAAAAGAAAAGTATGCTATAAGAATGTAATGAAAAAATATTAGTATGTAAGACTATGGAAAAATCTAACAGATGAAAAAAATAAAGCTATAAAAATAAGAAGCAAATGGATATAATCAGAAAGTAGAACAACAAGACTTTTTTTGTGGAGACTGGTAATAGATAAATTGCTAGTAAAAGGAAATATGCCATATACAAAGAAAAGTGACAGAACATGTTTACATTGTCAAGAAGAAACTATAAAATGTGTCTCTGAAATGTAAAACAGTAAAAAAGTTATGGGGAAAACTATGTATAGATTTTTGTTCAAATATATAGAAGAAATGGATAAAATAAACATGGATATGATTAAATATGGATATAACAATAAAAGTAAATGAATAGAAAAGTTATTTTATGTTATATGGGTTATATGGAATGAAAGAATAAATGAAATTATGTTTAATGGTAAATGGATTTTAGCAACAATATTAAGTAAAATCATGATTTGTGACAGACGAGTACCTGTAAAAGTGAAAGGGAAGGTCTACAAGAGGGTAGTGAGACCAGCTATGTTATATGGGATGGAGACAGTGGAATTGACAAAAAGGCAGGAGTCAGAGCTTGACGTGGCAGAGTTGAAGATGTTAAGATTTGCACTGGGTGTGACGAGGATGGACAGGATTAGGAATAAGTATATTAGAGGGTCAGCCGGGGTTGGAAGGTTTGGAGACAAAGCCAGAGAGGCAAGATTACGTTGGTTTGGATATGTGCTGAGGAGGGATGCAGAGTATATTGGGAAAAGGATGCTAAGGATGAAGCTGCCAGGTAACAGGAAAAGAGGGAGGCCTAAGATAAGTTTTATTGATGTGGTGAGAGAAAACATGCAGGTGGTTGGTGTGACAGAGCAAGATGCAGAGGACAGGAAGAAATGGAAACAGTTGATCTGCTGTGGCGACACCTAATGGGAGCAGCTGAAAGAAGAAGAAGACGAATAAATAAAATCAGATGGTGGTTATGGAAAGGAGTGGGAGTCTAATATGGACAAAAAATTAGTATGATTGTAAAGGAAATTATGAAACTGTAAACAGATTTGTATATTTATATATTTATATATTTATACAGATGTAAATATTTGTAAACATTTAAGTATTTTGTAAACAAGACTTATTTTTGTATATAAATAAAGGACTCCTACTCTTTTTTATGGGTCCCAACTCTGGCAGCTGGAACCTTGATATAACATCTTATCCATCCAATGGATGGCACACCGATAGATAACAAATGTCCTTTTATTTTGTTTATTTATTTATGGCAATTGTTTACTAGGATAGTCCAACTAGGCAGAAAGGAACTCCTTTTCAGTGGAGTCCCAGGGAGAAAATCTGCAGAAAAATTCCAAC
Organism: Protopterus annectens; assembly: GCF_019279795.1. Taxonomy (NCBI): domain Eukaryota; kingdom Metazoa; phylum Chordata; order Ceratodontiformes; family Protopteridae; genus Protopterus; species Protopterus annectens. Next base: position 152,854,946 of record NC_056737.1, on the reverse strand, counting down.
ATTTCATAAAGATCATAATAGACAGAGATATACAAGTAATAAACATATATGCAAAATTTAAACTCAGCATTATTAATTAATAGCAGCATCGTGTAATGAGCTATGAAACTTTTTTCAGGGGAGAAAAACACTGGAAAAAACATTACCTAAAGAACATAGTAAACAGAGGTATGCAAATAATCAGCAAATATGCAACATTTAAACAGAGTATTATCAATTAATGGCAGCATCATGTAAAGAGTTCTGTAACATATTTGGGAATGGACATGATGGAAGGTGAGAAAAGGAGGAAATAGAGGATTAGTATTAATAACTGAGACAGAATGTTTTAGGATAGGCAGAAGGAAGGAGAGATGGGGGCAAAGATGAAACTTTGGACGAGTAACCAAGAGTATAGTGTTTGACAAGAAAAGGAGAAAGTAAGGGGCAGGACATTTATCATACAGGAGTTGTGCATATACAGAGCCAGGTATTTTTAGATATTCTCTTGGCTGAGTCTTAAAAGAGTTATGTTTGCACTGTTTCTTAGAATGAGAGAAAGGGAGTTCCAAATTTTGGCCAGGAAGAAAAAGTACAAATACATACCAGTTAGGTTGTTAGCTTTTGTAACAATTAATAACATTTTGACAGTGAATCTCAGCTGTCTATATAAGGTAATGCCTTAGCTCTAACCACTAAAGTCTTTTAAGGACAGATAATGATATGTCCTATAATGAAAATTGGTGGCAAATTCTGACACCTTATTATAGCATTGTTCCAGGAGGGAGAGTTGAGAGGACTGCAGGTTAATCAAGATGGAAGCAGCATAAAGTAGTGTAGGGATGAGAGAGGACTGAGCAATATTTTTTCGGGTATTGCCTGTGAGGTACTGTTTTAATTTTTAGATAACATCTAGCTTTTGATGGGTGTTTTTGACTAACTAGTTCTATGTTGGTATTATTAGATGAAGATATATTGAAATTATGTTTGTTGCAGTTGGATGCTTCAGGGTAAATATGATCAATTTTGTTTTTTCAAGGGTTATGGAACAACTGTGTATCATTCAGCTAGGCCTCTATGATAGACAAAGATCCTTGGGTAAGTTGTTTTACTTTATCTATGTTTTAGCATAACAGATGATTGCTAAATCATGTGCATACTGTATGATAGTGGTTAGAAGTTAGGTGAAGATCATTAATGAATGTATTGAACAACAAGGGATATAAAATGGATCCTTGAGGGACACCAGCTGTAATAGGAAGGAAAGTGGAGATGTCATTTGGCCAGTTTACTGCCTGTTGCTTATTTTAGAGGTAGCTGGGCAACCAAGATAGTGAAGTGTCACATGTTCTTAGGCAAGATAATTTTTTGAAGCAATTTATGGTGAGTGCTATATTGAATGCTTTGGATATATCTAGGAAAATTGCTGAGACTAAGTTCCCAGAGTTTCAATATTGGCTAACAAATGTTATAAAACCAAGAACAACTGGACAAAAAACATGCTGTATAGGGGGAAAGGAGGCAGTTGTCAGTGAAAAAGCCGAGGAGTTGAGACTGAATACCATTCTCCAGAATGTTTAAGAGTAGAGACAGTGTGGCAATAGGCCTGAAGTTTGGTAGCTCATTTGAGTTTTCACCTTTGTTGAGAGGAATGTAGCACGTTTTTCATAGAGTTGGGACTTAGCTTTTGGTGATTTAGTGGTTGATTAAGACAGATAGAGGAAAAGGTTGGGCATTAGCAACAATTTATAACTACTCAGATGGTAAGTTATCAGGTACAAGGGTTGTAGGTTTTTAAGTTATTAATATTTTTTGTAGAAATTGAGACTGATTTGACTGCAAGAGTTTTGGGGGCTAACAAGGGAGACTTGTGTCTGTCTATGCTGAGGGTTTTATAAGAGAGGTTACTATCTGGATGAAGTTTGTATTGAATTTGCTGACTATGCAGTTAGATGATGTAGCTGCAGGTTGTGTTGGTGTACTTGGTTTTAACAGCTGGTTCATTGTAGTCCAGAAAGCTTTGGGGTTGTTAGAATTTGCTGCTTATGTATTAATACAGTAGTTTTTAAATCAGTTTTGATTTATTTTGGGTGGAGTTTCTGGGGCATTTATGACAATGCTGAGCAGCTAGCTTTCATTTTCTTGAGACTATATCTCTTGCTCTTTTATAAGCAGTTTAGTACTTTTTGAAATCCATTGTGCTGTATTCAGTTTAATTCTTTTGGATCTTTTTGGGGCTACTTCATTTAGTATGTTAAGGCAAATTGGGTCTGTGAGTCCATAGCATATACTAATTCAATCACAATACAACTGAGCTTCGACTAACATATCAAGAGGATCTCTATAATAATCCTTTGAGAGTGCAGTTTGGTTATGCAAAAACATTCCCCCTTTTGTTAAATAATACCTCATTACAACACTTTCTTGGTGATTGATGTGGCATTACTTCCTCTGGAAAAGTTATAAAGAGCACATACCCCAATCATAAACACCTTTTCTATTGTAAAGTTGCAATAATAAATCCATATATTTCTTTTTCCCGTGCTGTAAATCAGTAATGTCACACATGTCCATGAAGGGAGACATTATCAAACAAGATTCACTGTTCTTGCAAGCCTATGTGCATGGCAAGCTAAGCACAGTTAAAGTGTTACATAGTGAATATCTGAGCTGCATTTGGCATTACTATAGTTTTCCTTTCAAGAAAGTTGCCTTTATAATATAAATGAAATTAATAGTTCATTATTTTATCAATACATGTGTTTGACTATAATAATGTAATGTTTTCAATATAGTTATTTATTGCCTATTTTATACATTATTAGCATATGATACAATCAGTTATACAATGACAATTGCTGCTGTAAACATAAATGCAATCATATATGCACAAACATACATATATTCACTCAAGATATATTGAATTTAAACAAAATACTTAGCAATACATACTAGAATGTTCTTTCTCACTTTTTCCCACTTGTGTTTTGCAGGACTTCTTAATACTAATCAGAAAGGTTGTTTGGCGGCAGTCTCATGTTCTTGTTTTTTCTTTTAAATTTGTGATATTGGGCTATGACAGCATTGCATTTTACATTTAGAAGGCATTTGTGTCGCATTTAATTCTAATAATTCCAAATCTTTCTTTGGAGAATTGAATCAATATCTCATGCTTTTAATATATTTCTAATCTTTCTTTTCTTTTTTTTTCTTTTTTTAACTACAAATGCTGGATGTTATTGCACTATCTACCAAAATGTCTTAATACAGAGGCTCATGAAAAGGAATTTCCATTCCCAACTGGCATGCCCTGAATAGCTGAGGCCCAAGCACACTGCTTTACCCTAGAGAAACTTTTCTGCACTTAAACAGAGCGGCATTCATAGCATCTTTTCAGCACTGCAGGGCAGCGATATAGAGAAGGCCCTGCAGCTTAAGTGATGATATAAGCTTAGCCGAGGTGGCAAGTCTAAACACATGCCTCATTCACTGCTCTCTCTTCAAAAAAATCAAACTGTATGTATTCTAAAGTCACAGGCCTTGGTTCCAAACAACACAAAGCTTTGTCAAAGATACACTGTTGTCATCACATTCCAGATCTGTAGAGCCGCACAGAAGTATTGAACTGTTGCACTGTACAGTTTTAACCAACCAAACCATTACTATTTATAAGGACCACAAGACCCCAAAACTAGCACTGAACTAATATTTTCTAAACAACGTCCATTCATGTAATTCTCTAAATGAAAAAAAAAATGCACACTAGCTGGCCAGAGCTAAGCATCTTGCAAACAAATTCATATGATAAAATCAGTCAGTTCTGCCACTCCAAGTCATTATTACTGCTATGATCTAAGAAAATTGTGAAGTAAATGAAAATAAAGATGGTATTAGAGCAACTTTCTGAATATTATACAAATGCAAAGTGTATAGTAAAAAATATGGCCTCAAAATAATAAAACAAACAGTCACTCAGTAATAAGATCAGGAAAATCTGAAATATTTTTAATGCTAAACATATATATATAATAAAACTTGTAGAAAAATATATGCTAATCTCATTTCAAATAGAAATCCATTTCTGAAATTAACTATCAGAGGTAAATGTTCCTACATACATATGTAAAGCATACATTGCCTGATGCACAATTTAGGTTAAAAAAACTGCATATGTCATGTGCATCATATGTAAATAATTAATATATAAATTTGTATATTATGAGCACATCGTTTAGAATTGTTTACAATAATTAAACATCTATTGCCAGAAATGGGTTGTCTTTTTCTTTGAAGGTAGAATAGCAGTAGCAGATTTCATATTTAGAGATGCTGGCCTCGATTGTCATTCAGAACAGTTCTAGAAACCAATGTTCCATAGCCTGATTCAGGTGGTAAGCATTAAATCTTTTCCTGCTGTCATGCAACAACAGCCCCAATACAAATTAGCACTGCCAAACTCAGTTTACTGAGCTGAGAAGTCCTTGATGACTGGGACTGAATTTTATTCATACTTTCACATGCATTGTGAACCCTTAAACTTGTAGCACTCAGCAAGAAACAACAGAAAGAAAATGCAGGAATCTTTTCCTCATAGATTTAACAGAGAGAATTAGTTATTGTAAATGTAATGACCTATTATATATTACCATGACTTAAAAACATAACAAAGCATAAGCAACTGCACATTATAATGTGTTTTACACAGGGCTGTAAATGCATGACTATTTCACGCTGAATTAAATTTAATGCAAGCCCTATCATTAGAAAATATATACTTTGCCTAAAACACTGAGAAAAAAATATGTTTGCAGAAGCGTTGTGGACATATATCTAGCACAGAAGTCTAATGTATATGATATTTGTAAAATGTTTATTTAATTACCAGTGTAAAGCTTTTGAAAATGTAAAGTACTTTCTCGGGTAATTAAACTACACAAAATAGCAACATTGTTCTCACACAACGTACTCAGCTATTCCCATCCCTGAAAAACATAAGTGATTTGCAATAAATGCACTTGAATTCCATGGCGTTTCATCTGAATGGTGTAACTAATGAACACAGATCCTCATGTGAGATTGCGACATTTAACAGTCTGTGTTGTTCAACCTTTTGCAGTTATTTTCACTTTTTTATCAATTGGAGATAATGATATGTAAAAATCAGGGAGGGGAAGAGTGTTACAATATTCCTTGTTACGTACATTTAAATTTAAAATCGTGTTAGCTCAATCTGGTGAAAGGAGATCACTTACTCCCACTGTGAAGTGCTGGAACTTCACAAAACAGTACTTGTGACTGTTATTCTGGCTGGCATTTTTGCAACAACTTTTTAAAGAACTCCTGCAAACAGTAACAGAGTATGTTATAATGATAGTCATAATCACATACAGCACTGAAAAATGTGCTGTGTTGAAAAGTAAGTTCTATCGTTAGAGATTCCATTTTTAAGTCTTTTTATGCTTGTTGTCTGTCCACCAGCATCTCTCCTGCAACAAACACAGACCTATTTCCCTGGTGTGGTGACTTTCAGCTGTAGGAGACCAAGGCATTCATAAAGGCTTCTTTTATTATATGTCTCTAACCCCACCATTTGGTGGCTACATCTGTGCTTTTAGATGCAAGGGTATGTGACACCTTCCATTAAGGCTATGCATATTTATGCATATGTCCCATGAAGGTTACTGCATACGTAGCGTGACAGGGACCCACTGAATACTCTGGCTATTGTCATCTGCATTATACCTTTCCTCTGATGGGGGCTCACAGTACAGTAAGTTGTACTGGCACGCCCCAATGATGTACAAGCCACACATTCTAATCCTCTCCCACCTCTCTCCTGCAGCACCTGAGCTACTAATGAAACCAAGGTCATCTGGGTCATTGTCAGGGTTTTATCCCTGTATGCCACACAGCCAGGTTGTCTGGCTCACTGTCAGGGTTTTATCCTCTGTACAACACACAACCAGGATGCCTGGGACAGATTCAGGGTTTTATCCCTATACACCACTTAGCCTGTCTGGGACAGAACCATTTTTTCCATGCATACCATATAGCATATCATATGATATCATTTTGTGTACAAATAAAAGGATTTGGTTTTAAATTTATAAGCAGTGATTTTAAAAGGATTTAATGGAATTTTACTATAATTTTGGTCAGTGAGCCATTTGTTCCAAGTTTGTTTTTGGTGTTTTGAATCATAATTTGACTGTTGTTTGGTGTTTTCTCCTTACACACCAAACAGCCATGTTGTCATAATCAGGGTTTTTCCCTATACAACACACTGCAATGTCACATCTACACTTTTAGATGTAACTTCATGGCACCCATCCAGATGGGTCTGAAAGTTCGACTGCTGAATCTTACACTAAGGCACTGTATGAGCACATCCACTTGTGCATGAATCGTGCCATCCCCAACAGAACCAAGATGCTCTCCTCCAAAAAAAGGAAGCCAATCTGGTGGTCCCTTGCCATAAACAAACTTTACAACAAAAGGAAGAAACTGTTGCAGAAAAGAGGAAAATCCCATAATGCAAAAAACTCCCTTACCAGCCTCAGTAAGAAGTTGAGATCCCTCATAAAATTCTCCAAAACTGGTTATGAAAATAAAACTGCCAAAGATTCCAAAGACAAACACAAGGCATTCTATAGCTATGTCAAGAATCTAAATGGCAATGTTCAGATCTGCTCTGAGCTACAACAGAATGGCATTAAATATACTGATCCCAAGGATATTGCCAATATTCTGGCAGATCAATTCAGTGCAAACTTCACCCCCTCTCACCTCCTAAAGGACCCATCTCACTACCAAAAGATTGCCAAATTCTGGTAATAATGGCCACATAGGTAAAAAGCACACTCTCCAAAGCTAAGAATACAGCATCCATGGGACCAGACAACATCCCAGGCTGTGTACTACATGAACTACAAAATGAACTGGCACCTCACCTAAGTATCATGCTTAATCATAGCCTCACCTCAGGCTTCGTGCCCACTGAGTGGAGCACAGCTACAGTTATCCCACTCCACAAGGGGGGATCCACCTTGGATTCTGGGAACTACCGTCCCATCAGTCTAACGAGCCTGATCTGCAAGGCCATGGAACATATTATCATGGTACTTATAAACAAAGACATTGGCAACCTTCAAACACTGGCCCCCATGCAGTTTGTGTTCGTGAAGGGCCGATCTTGTCTCCTGAACCTGATTGACTTCTTTGAATCAGTCTCCAGAGCCATGGACAAGGCTAAGGTGGTCCACAGAGCCTATCTGGACCTCACCAAGGCCTTCAACACCATCCCCCACTCTGGAATCATATATAAACTTATTAAGCTGGGCATTAATCCCTACATCACTCGATGGGTTGCCAACTGACTTACTGACAGAACCCACACTGTAAAAGTAGCCGACTCCAAATCCAGCTCCAGACAAGTGACAAGTGGAGTACCTCAGGGTTCAGTTCTGGGACCGCTCTTGTTTGGCATCTATTTCTCTGAAGTACAGGCCAACATTAAGGGACTCTGGCTAACAAAGTTCACAGATGACTACAAACTGGGAGCCATTATTGAATTCCCAAATGATTTGGATATTTTATAAAAGGGCCTTACAGAAACAGATGCTTGGTGCCAGAGCCATGTGCTCAAGCTCAATGCCAAGAAATGTATCCTTTTGGGAAAAAACTTGTACCCGTGAGTTACCACATAGGTGGCAGTACACTAAACACTGAAAGTGTGATAAGAGACTTAGGGACACAGGTGGACAGTGGTCTCACCTTCGATAACCACATCAACACAACACTCAGGAAATCCTTCTATGCAGCACACCTTGTCACTAGGGGCTTTTCATCCAGAAAAAAGGAGGTCATTGTCCCACTGTATTCATCCCTCATTAGACCCATTACAGAATACAATGCCCCATTTGGTATGTACCTCTCAAGACATCTGCAACAACTGAAAAGGCCACAGAAATACCTCATTAAAGAATCACAGGCCTAAAGCAGATGCCATATGCTGACCATCTAAAAAATGTCCACCTATACTCTGTTGCATATCGTCCACTCAGAGGCGATCTCTGCTTAACATACAAGGCCATGTCAAACCCAGAGCTGTTGGACATGCCACACTTAAAGAAATCCCAATCCCTCACAGACACATGCTCCAGGGATCCAAACCTTGTCATCACAATGAACAAAACATGCTGGAGGGATAGGTTCCTGGCCCAGAGACTCCCCAGACTCTGGAATAGACTGCCCACACATATCAAGCAGAGCACCTCTTTGGCCCTCTTCAAAAGGAGCCTTGATGACTGGATGGGAGATAGGAAATTCACCCTGGGGATCATGTAAGTCACCCTGCTAGACAGGGGCCCACGGAAGTAAATACTGTGGGAAGAAATAGTCAGGGAATTGTTATGGCTAGGCTTGTATAGGCCCTAGGGTCGATAGCCTAGTACTAACATATGAACCTATGAGTCATATTCAAGTTTTTTTGCCTATATGTCACTTAGCCAGACTTATCTTTAGAAATTCCATTTGTTGTCATTCAAAATGGCCGCTGTTCTGTGAGCACTGCTATCACCTAGGTCTCGATATACCCTGGATTAAAACAAACCCAGAAGGCAACACAGAATTAATAATACAGAAATAACTGTAGATATTTACTGCTAATATCATCCAGCAAACAAAAGAGGAAGAAAAAGTGACAGATTCAGCTCGGAAACAGCAGGATTAACTAAGATTTCTGAATAACAGCTTAAGCAATGTGCTACTAAGGCCCTGCATCTGACTGCAAGATTGATAAAACACTATACAGCAAGATGTCAAAAGAGGAAAATAATATGGAAACAACAACAACTAAGACCAAATTCTCAGTACTAGCCTCACCTGAGAAAGACACAACTTCAAAAAGACAAAAGACAACTAAACAAACTGACAACTCTAAAAATACAAACAAATCCAAGACAGACCAGCCAGCTAATCTGGAAGACATAAAATCTGCCTTATTACCTATCCAGCAAGCATTAAAGGACTTATCATTACAATTTCAAACCTTTGGTGACTCATTCAGCCAAATAATATCCAGAATGGAAAAATCTGAGTCCAAAATAATAGAACATGAAATAAAAATAGACTCTATTTCTCAAAAAACTGATGCCCATGACAAAGAAATACAAAACTTACAAGCAAAATTAACAGACCTGGAAGCAAGATCTCGAAGGAACAATATCATCATCAGAGGAATACCTGAAACTGTACTTCATAACAATCTAATACCAACAATCAAGCAAATAATAAATTCCCTCCTAGAGGAATCTGAAGAAATGCAGCAAGTAACAATAGAGAGAGCCCACAGAGTCATGAGGGAAATGCAAACATCACTGAAACCAAGACCTGTCTATATTAAAATATTAAACTACCAAGATGTAAATAAAATCATACTGGCAGCAAAGAAAAAAGGCACACTCACCTGGAATAATAATAAAATCTCCTTTGCTCAAGACCTCCCAATACAAATAAGACAAGCAAGACAACTACTATCTCCATACTGCAGGTTCCTAATAGAAAAAAAATCAAATTCCAGATGAAATATCCAAATCAGTTAATCTTTTACATCAAAGAGGTTAAATACATGGTTGCTAACCCCAAAGAGGCAAAAGAGACATTGCTGGCTGTTTTCAAGCAAATTCCACCTTCAGAAGTGAAATAAATCCACAAAAAAAGATAAAGGTCCCTTGGATGAAAAAACAACCCCATTCATGAGCACCTAGCTGGGATCCAACTCTGAAATCTTCCCCTTGCTGTCTAGGCCCTTGGGTCATTGATGTGAGCCATGAGGAACACAGGAAAGGGAAGTACAGCCTGGGTGGGAACCAAAATGAACTGCTGTTTCCGATGCACGAATATAGGAAGGAAGTTCCCATCTTGGATATTGGCTTGCAAATTCAGTCCCCTAGGCTTTTGATGGCTTCATTAAGAACAGTCAGACAAAATGGATTTCAGCAAGCTCCAAAGGATTTTACTGCCTGAAAAATGAAAATTGATCTGCACCAGCTAAAAGAAGAAAGCTGCACCATAGATGTCAACCAACCTGCAAGCAAAACCTTGAAGAAATAAGCTACTGTTGAACTGAACCATTCACTAAAACAGTACACCCAGTACTGTGTAGGTGAATGAAACTCCAGCCTTAAATAATAGGCAAGAAATAAACTGTCAGAATTATGCTAGCTCATAGATTAATATTGGGAAAAAGGAAAAATTGTTAAATGTTTTATGTAAATACTAGAAATGTGTTAAAAGATCCTGAGAGAAGTAATCTCAGGAAATTAGTAAAATAACCTAACAATCCTGGGATAATGTAAATATAGCCTTAATATGTCAACTATAGCAGAAGGACTGTTTGGCTAAGCTGTTTTTTTTTTTTTTTTTTTTTTGTCTCTCTATACTTCCTACTTCTGTTAAATAGGTGCCAAGTATATATTTTATAACCCACACAGATTGATGTGGAAAAACATCACTATAGGCACCAAAGAAGGCCGAAACCTGAATAAGTAAAGGGGAGGAAAAAGAAGTCAAATGAGAGAAAAATGTAAAAATGACAAGATTGATTGTTTAACAATATTACTATGGTACACATATTGCTATAATTTACTGAGGAATGTATATTAATATGCTGTTTTAAAAATACTATTAGAAAGAATTAGTCACAAGACAAAACAATACATGCTGTACCTTAAATGCAATACCATCACTGTATAAATAATATGTTGGAAGAGGCTAGGGATATTAAGTAGCAGTGTTTGTTGAGGGAACTAGTTTGTTCAGCTTTGTCCACATTGTTTATAGTAACACAGGGGGGATACTATGGAGTAAATCTATATCTAAAAAGAAAACACATTCCAAGATTAGACGTAAAGGTAAACCATATAATGAACCTTCATCCTCCCCCCCCTGATTATTCCTGGTCCAGGGATATAGTGGTTAGGCACAGTGTAGGGACGGGGATAAATAAATGCTTTCCTAAACCATCACATAGTAACACATACAAAACTAACAAAACAAAACTAATATACATGGCATATCTAAGGAATACACCTAATAAATAAATGTGGGAAATAGAATCATGGAATGTTAAAGGGCTCCAAAACAAGAAGAAAAGAAAACTATTCTTACACCTTACATTAAAAACCACAGCCAACCTCATACTAATACAAGAAATGTACTTGACTGCAGATCAATGGGCAGAAATTAGCAGAAAGAAATGGATAAGTCAAATCATAGCTTCAGAGGGGAAAACAAACAGTGCTGGGGCTGCCATAATAATTAAAACCAATTTAAGGAAAAAATACTTAAAACCAAAGCTGACAAGGAGGGAAGATGGTGCTATGTAACATTTAATAGTCCTACAATACCAAAACCTATAATGGTACTTAATGTTTACGCACCCTGTAATAGCCAACAACACTTTTTTATGTCATTATACCCAACCTTAAACCAATTTAAAGATCACTACCTAGTGATTGGAGGTGACTGGAATACATATCAAAACCCAGAAAAGGATAAATCTAATCTGACCAAATCACATAATAAACAAGCCACATTAGCCCTTAATGAACTCAAACAAGATTTCAAACTATATGACCCTTTTAAACATGGGAACAGTGCAGATAAAACAGGGAAATTCATATTCTATTCGCAATGCCACAAAATGTGGTCAAGGATAGACTTCTTCTTAATCTCTGACATATTCATTAACATAGACCCAACAATAACTATACATACCAGGTTCTTTTCAGATCACTCCAAAATCACACTGAACATTAACTGGAACAAAAAGATATATGTAGAGAATAGGGGTCATAATTGGTCATTAAACCCTAATTTACTTTCCAAAATGGATGTAATAAAAGAAACAGAAGCAATACTAAAAATAGCTCTTACAAATATCACTAACTCCCAAGTATCAACTGACATAGCATTGGCTGCAACCAAAGCACAAATCAGAGGATTGTTTATCAAAAAAGCAGCATACTATAAAAAAATACAACTAAAATAGGAGCATATACTGAAAGGGAAAATACAGCATCTTGAAAAAGAACTAATAAATAACCCTAAGAACCAAACAGAAGCAGAACTTTTAAAACTGCAAAGGGATCTATATATGTTAGAAACCAGGAACCTATCTTTCTATGAAGCCAGACTGTTAGCCACTTACGCAGAAGAAGCTCAAATACCATCTAGAACTCTGGCCAGAATTATCTGCCAACACAAAAATGCCTCCAATATATCAGAAATAAACTACAGAGACAAAAACTACACAAAAAATGAAGACATTATTAAAACATCTGAACAAATATACTCTCAAATATATGGAGCACAAATACTACAAACCTCAAAGGAAGATAGAACTCTTTTTCTTCAAAAACTGAAATTCCCTAAACTCAATTTAGACCAACAAAAAAAACTAACTGAGCCGATATCCATCAGTGAAATTATTACAACAATCAAACACATAAAAGTGCATAAGGCTCCGGGTCCGGATGGACTCACATCAGAATTTTACAAAGCATTTTCCTCCTTGATAGCCAAACTACTATACTATACACTGAATTACATAATAAACTATAAAATAAATGATATCCACTTTAATGCCTCTAAAACTATATTTATATTAAAAGAACACACAGACCCCAAAAACCCCAACAGCTACAGACCCATCTCCCTCGTAAATATAGATACTAAAATATTTACCTCTATACTTGCAAACAGAATGAAAAATCTGATAGAAAAAAATCCTCTCCCCAGAACAATCTGGTTTTACACCACATAGACAGACTAGTGACAATACAGTAACATTAGATGCGCTAATATCCTAAGCTAACCGATACGATATCAACATCTACACAATGGTAGTGGATGCCCACAAGGCATTTGATAGGGTTAATCTAGAATTCTTACTCCAAACACTACCCTACTTTAATATACCCAATAACTTCATTCAGATCATCCAAACTATCTATAGCAACCCATACACATCTCTGTATATAAATAAAACTTGGTCAAATAGGATCCTAATAAAAAATGGAACAAGACAAGGATGCCCACTATCAGCCTTCCTGTTTAACCTATACCTAGAACCACTCTTTCTATACATTAAACAAAATACATATCACAATCCTCCATCAATACACAACTTCAAAATATACCTCACTGCATTTGCAGATGATCTGAACATATACTGCACTACACCAAATTCAGATATAAACAAAATAATAGCTGCAATTGAACATTTCTCATCAATGTCTAACTACAAACTAAACCTTAATAAAACTAATATTTTCCCCCTAAAAACACACAAACTCATCTCCCTAATACCATTGTTAAACACAATAAAAATTAAAGAAAAACTAAATACCTGGGAATCACCTTTTTCCAGAGTAACAAAGACTTCTACCAACACAATGTAAACCTTAAATGGCAAAATATAATGCAAGACTGCAAAAGATGGAACAACCTAAAACTACCATTCTTGGCCAAAGTATCAATAATCAAAATGAACATTTTACCTAGATTAATGTATATATTCATGACATCACAGACAACAATACATAATAAATTCTTCAAACAAATTCATACCTTTCTAGCAAAATGTATATG
>NC_056737.1:152831314-152836314 GCF_019279795.1 Protopterus annectens | reverse complement strand
CTGGTTTCACAGAGTGATGGAGGACTTCACTTGGAAACTCGGTTGAGGACTTAACTCTGCAGCTGTGCCAGTGGGGAGCCTTATTGAGGACCTGGGGAGAGACAGAGAGAGAAACCCAGACCCCAGGCTAAGTGTGTTACCTGTGTACTCTTAAGGGAAATTGTACTTGATGCAGAGAGCTGCATCTGGAAATAGTGGGTATATCCATTTTGTTCCAAGTGAAAGTCCCTCTCCAGTGTCAGTGGTGAGGATTCAGTATCCTTAATTACTGGCTCAGACAGGGGATGTCACAACTTCAATAACTCTTCATCCTATTCAGGATTCTAGGAAGCAGAGCTCATCCTTGTATGCAAGGGGAGTAAGGCAGTGAGCAAATACTGGAATAGATGCCAGTCTATCACAGGTAAATTAGAAGTCAATTGTATAAATGATTTGTGAGACCAGTTATGCACCCTTATGTAATTTATTGATAAAGTACCTGATCCATTTGGACAGAGTATGGATCTATTACACAAAAGTAACAAAATAAGATAAGTAAAGTAATTTATGAAATTCAATTAAAATTATTATCATTTTTGCGACTTCATACAGATTATTTAGGAGAGATTTATAATTAGTATTTACTGTTCTACCAGACTCAGTTCTATTTCACTTTCTTTGACTTAACTACAACATTCATGGGTCTAATGCACAGCCAGGTAATATTCTCTAAAAGATAAATGTTAATAATAAAGAAGGGCATGATTGTAAATCAGCACCTTCCTCAGCTTTGGAATATATTACAATTGCATGTAGGAAAAAGCAAATTTGAGCAGCAATTAAACATCTGGATTACTAAATGTGAATGAATGAGTATATTTCATGGCATGTAATTTTTTATGGGACTTACGGAATGCCAAAGTGATTAAAAAATAAGACAGCTAATGATAAAACAAAACTTGCATGGGGGCAAATCCCCAGTGGAGGATAAAACCCTACCCCCCCAAAATATTAGATACTTATAACAGGCAATATCACATATCCAGTGGACACATCTTTGTTTGGTATTATGCATTTTAAGGCTGTAACCATGGATACTCACTGAAATACAGTTTACAGATTTTAGATCTGACTGTACAATCAGATGTTATTTCTCTTATTCATATTATGTGGCTATACTTCTGCTTCTGCCTTTTCCCAGTTAGGGGTTGCCACAGTGGATCACCTGTCTGCTCATTACTGGCAGTGGAGATTTATGGTGTTTAGTTGCCAGCCCAGCGCCCAACCTTCCACAGAAGGCACACACATGCACGCTCTCACACCTAGGGCTAATTTAGAGTGTCCAATCCACCTACAGCATGTCTTTGGGATGTGGGAGGAAACCGTAGCACCCGGAAGAAACCCATGTGACCACAGTGAGGACATGCAGACTCCGCACATAAGGCACCCCAGCCTAGGATCAAACCAGAGAGCCTCTTGCGTTGAGGCGGGAAGGCTAACTGCTGCACCACCGTGGCTGCTTATTATTATTATTATTACTGTTACTTTGTTGCAGTTTGCTTCTGGACTTATCATTGCCACTTCACTGAATTACAGTTTCTTTTCTATACTTTTGTTTTTGAGGAGACTGTTCAATATATTTCCGGGTTTAATCTGAGCTCTCCGGTTAACTGGCTTGTTTAAATTTCTCTGTTTCTCTGGACTGTTACTGAGATTTAAAACGTTTTGTGTACCCTATAATGTCATACTAAGAGTAGTGAAAGTAATACTGTTGCATTTTCTGCATTTTTTGTATCATGTGCTACTCCGTTTTAGTCATGATCTGGCCAGCTTGAATGCATGCTTTTAGTTAACTCTGGTGGCAATGATTTTAAATTTCAAGCCTCAGATGTAAAGTAGATGTCATGAAATAGTCAGACTGAATTTGTGAAGAAAGAGGGATTTAAATATACAAAGTCCAACAGTGCTGCTTCCCAGAGTCTTCTGTTTTCTCCAAGGTATGTACATTTCAGCGTTAGTACATATAAGTACCAGAGATATGTCAGTGCAGCCCCATCCGCACCCCCACATGGGGGAGGATGCAAAGGGAAGGGCTTGTCTGCCTGCAGCAATTGTCAATAGTCAGTGCTCTCCTTTAGTATTGCTGTTTTATGTTGTTTTGCTTCTTTCATAATTCCTTAACTCATAATTAATTATGTGTCTCGAGTTACAACACAGACTCAATTCTAGCACCACTTCTGTTTGACTACCAGACATTATTTATGTTGTTTATGGGATGATTATTATTTATATTTTGATTGTATCTGTTTACATTGTTCATTTATGAGTAGCTTGCACTTTCTTTGATAACATAGTTCCTAGTTTTGTGCAATTATTTATTGGTCATACTATGTTGTGACCTCTGAGTTTTTATGTGAAGTTCGTAGACAAAAAAGCACTAAAATAAGCTTAAACTTGATATATCATGTTTAGATTCTCAGGATGCAGCAACTTTTGGCAGGGGAAGTTGTTTATACCTGTGCAAAGCAACCTATTGCCTTTGCCTCAACATATTGCAACTTAGTGTTATAATTCCAAGAGGGTGTTGGAGGAGACAGACCCCCACCATAAGGTGCAGAAGACTTGTTCACTTGCACAAAGCAAATTTAATAAAATCACTTCTTGTTTTGGTCAGTTTCATATTTGGTAAGTCCAGTCTTGTATACTGTGTTATGGGTTTTACTGACTCATCCACCTTAAAAGATAAGACTTTTTAATCTTTTTGATTACTTGGATATTAACCTAAATCATTAATATGAACTAATAAGAGGCAGCATATCAGAGTACTCAACCAATCTGAGGCAGCACATCAGAGTACTCAACCAACTGTGCCTCTTAGAAACTGCTGCAGAGTTAAATTGTAACAAAATGTCTAATGTAAGAATGAAACAAAGAAACAAAAAGAAAAGAACAGTCTATACTGAAAACGGAGGCATTTCAACAATCTCTGCCGAGCACCCACCACTTTAAGTAAAGAAATGGGTAAACCTAGTCTTAAATCAAGCCATGTACAAACAGTAAACACAAGACTGGAGCTATGAGGGCAAGCATAGGATGCAAGGATGCAGGTGGTGAAACAGAATGCAGGACATGCGAATATTCCTGGTGTGCCAGACAGATGGCATGGACAGCTTGGAGTATCCTAGAGCCAAACAGTTGGAAATGCTATACTGAGTAAGCAAAGTGCCATGAGCTACATCAGTTTCTCATGGTCCATCTAGCCTGTAACAAACATGTGGCACTTTATATGGCAGGTTATGAATATTACTTTATTACCTGGTGGAAACTGGCATACTGTATATGGCACTTTATGAATGTTGCTTTATTATAGGAAGAAAATTAGCATAATTCACAAAATATACCACAATTACAGCTGGTGCAAATTAGCATAATTCATAACATATACCATTGTTATAGCCAACACCATAAAAAATTACATGCAGCCGGAGCAAAGGGATTTGTTGCATTGTCACTACCTATCTGATGCAAACAAGAATACGACAGAAACACTATCCCATACTTATGAATGGAACAAGGCACTTTGTAAGGATAGTGATAGCTTGCAAAAGGAGTAGAGAAGGACAAAAGCAGAGTTAAGAATTTGGTTCCCTATTAGACCAAAATAATTTTACCACATTGAATATACTGGCTCCTTAATTTTGATGTGCTGAGACCTGTAATTGCATAAATCAGGAGTAGCATTCACAAGGGAAGCCAGGCATGAACCTAGTTCAAGATCCATGTGGTTAGTCAAGACAAAAAATGAGACATGGGGTCAAGCACTAAAAGAGCAAGAACAATGCCATCGGTTAGCTTATCTTAAATACACATATATATCTTCATCTAGGAAGGAATAATCTGGATGCAAAGGCTTTCTCAGCTGTAGGTGTTATGTACATGAAAACATCCCACATTGAATTTCCAGATGGAACTACATGCATTTCCAGCAACAGTTCACATAGCGGTTATGAAAGCAGAGCTAAAAGACAGCTGAGGACAAACCTTTCATGAAGGTTGGGAATAGATCCAGATTAAGGTAATGCAAGTTAATCATTACTATGATACTGCAAATAACAAATAAGAAATACAAGCTAAACAAAAAAAATCAATGCATATCAAAGGGAATGTTGCATTAAAAGGAACATCCCTGCAAAAAGAAATACAACGGCCCTTTGCAATAAGGAAAAAATAATTATTTCCCCTCTTCTCTCTTTACAGCTGCTGCATTAAAACATGCAAGTACATGCTGAAATGTATACATTACATTAGAAGTGGGAGCGGATAGTCAAAAGTAATAAATAGGAAATTATATAATCAGGCAGAATAATGTGTATACTATTAAAGGAATACCATTTAATTTGTATTTATATAAAAATATATTTACATTTATATGCATGCATATGTGATCAGACACACACACGCATATATATATATATGTATATATGTATATATATATATATATATATATATATATATATATATACATATACACACACACACACACACACACACACACACACACACACACACACACACACACACACACACACATACACACACACATACACACACACACACATATAGATAAATATATAGCTATATTCATAGTTATCTACATTTAGAATTTACACTATTATAATATGTATTAAGTTTATATTTTGTGAATATAATTATATTTAACCACGTTAGTTATATTTTTAATGGGCACATTATTTGTTGTATATAGATTTTAATAAAGTTAGGATTTTCATTTATTATTAAAGTTTGTGTTATCCTTCCTCTTTCCTTTTGTTAAATTAATTTCTTTGTGCAACGTTTTTAACGTTGTTGTTTGAAAAACTTAATGAAAGAAATCTGAAAAAAAACTGTGTATGCTATTTTGAAATTGTGGGACAGATTCCAATCGAAACAGGCTTGCATTGCTGAGAGTTTCATTTATCCTTTGGTACTACCCCTGACACAAAATCCCAGCTCCGCCTCCT